>NC_086320.1:259267228-259439728 GCF_036172605.1 Pelobates fuscus
TATTTTACACCAAAGCAATTCTACACACTTATTTATCGGTTATGGAGCGGTTTAAATGGAATCCAGGAGATATGGGATTGTCTAAAAGTTGCACTACTAAAGGCAATTGAAAATTGCGTTAGACTTGACCATAAGAGCAAAAAAGTAAAGAAACCAATGTGGTACTCAGTAGAGGTGGCCAAAATAGTAACAAATCAAAAAACAAATTAGCACTGAGTAGTTATAAAATGTATTTATATTTTTAAAAAAGTGAGGGAACATATTTTAGATACATAAATAAGAAAAGGAAAGGAAAATAAGGATTAGTTAGACTAAAAACAAAAGAAGGACGGTGTGTAGAAGAGCCTCCATGAATATTTTTATTCAGTATTTACAGATGAAGAAAATTAAGGAAAGGGACCTCAATTAGGGGAACAAAGTGATTTGTTACATTTGAGCTTACAGAGGAAGAGGTTCTATTTCAGTTGTCTAAAGTAAAGATAAATTAATAGACGGGGCATGATGGAATACACCCATAGTTATTAAAAGAGCTTGGTGGTGTACTAGCAAAACCTTTAACGGATTTATTTAACCAATCATTGTTAACAGGAGTAGTCCCAGAGGATTGGAGTCGGGCAACTATAGGCCAGTAAGCATTACTTCAGTAGTGGGGAAAGTAATGGAAACCATGTTAAAGGATGGGATTGTTGAACATTTAAAGTCACATAGATTTCAAGATCAGAGACAATATGGGTTTACTTCACAGAGATCATGCCAAACTAATCTTATTGAGTTTTTTGATTGGGTAACTAAAATAATAGATCAGGACTGTGCAAGACGCATTGCTTACCTAGATTTCAGTAAGGCTTTTGACACTGTTGCACATAGAAGGCTTTTCAATAAACTGCACTCTTTGAGTTTGGATTCAATATTATTGAATGGGTAAGACAGTGGCTGAGTGACAGGCAACTGATGGTTGTAGTCAATTGAGTATATTCAAAGCAAGATCTTGATACCAGTGGGGTATTTCAGGGAACTGTACTTGGACCCATTCTCTTTAATATTTTTATTAGTGATATTGCAGAAGGTCTTGATGGTAAGGTATATCTTTTTGCTGATGATACTAAGATATGTCACATGGTTGATGTTCCAGGAGGGATAAGCCATATGGAAAATGATTTAGGTAAACTAGAAAAATAGTCAGATTTGTGGCAGGTGACATTTAATGTGGATAAGTGCAAGATAATGCATCTTGGGCATAAAAACCCAAGGGCAGAGTATAAAGTATGTTGACAGAGTCCTAACCTCAACATCTAAGGAAAGGTATTTAGGGGTAATTATTTCAGATGACTTAAAGGTAGGCAGACAATTTAATAGAACAGCAGGAAATGCTAGCAGAATGCTTGGTTATATAGGGAAAGGTTCAAGGATTGCAGGGTAAAACTTACCAGGAAAGGTTAAAAGATCTTAACACACAGCTTGGAGGAAAGACGAGACGGGGGAATATGATAAACATTTAAATATATAAAGGGGCCAGTAAAGGAGGAGAGTTTATTTAAAAGAAGGAAAACTACCCCAACAAGAGAACGAAGTCTTAAATTAGAGGGGCAAAGGTTTAAAAATATCAGGAAGTGGGGGCAGAGCCTGACTCTCAAAATGACCGGACGTGCTCTCTAGTAGCTCCAGCTCTCTATACACTATACAATGGCTAAATCGCCTCTCAGTGACATAGAACTCACCTTCTCTTGGCAGGCAACTGACACTAGACCTGCCTACAACATTCTCTGCTTGGAACGATTTGGCTAGATGGGCCATTATCGCGACTTGGTTCTGCGGCCTGGCGTGCTCAGAGACAGGGAGAAGCATGGGATCTTCCAAGCCAGTGTGTGCGATGAGCTACAGCCTCTTTGCAGTCCCATTACCCCCCACCCCTATGGGCTGGTGGGGTTATCCCGGTTCCCACTGCAGTGCTGGCCTGCTTCCACCTGAAGGATCTGACAGAGCCAGCAAAGCTAACCACTGACCGCATGATGTCAGTTGGAGGGAGGCCTGCAGCAGGAGTCTCATGTGAGGAATGTATTGACAAAACCTTTGAGCAACTATGGTCATGACTCTGGTATACAATATACCATCGAGAAGTGACACATCCAGCAATAGCTGAGGCCCAGACTTGCCATTCAAGCACCCCTGAGGTACCGCGGCCTGCAATGTGAGACTTTGTAGAGGCGCCGACACTGCTGATGCAGAGGAGAGTGCTAAGCGCAACATATGCCCGCCGAAAACCTGGTCCTATGGGTCCTCGTTACTACTCTAGACCGTGATCCATGAAGGGGCATCCCCCTAGGCATCACCTGCTTAGATGACTGATACTCCTTCCAACAGAAAGCAGCCTGGAAGCAGTTTTTGGAAGCAGTTTTCGAGAGCTGCTCCTGATCGCATCTGATGCTGGGTCCCGGGAGCCTATGTTGCTGGACTGTACAGAAGTCTGGGACTGGAGGGGTGCTGACTTGTTGGATTCTAGTTATTCTTCACTCTGGGGTAGCTGTTGTGGGCATAGGCATATTATCCTCCAATTTTTTGAAGTCTGAAGGGCATCGGCTGAATTACTTTTCTCACGGAGAACTCTACTAGCCTGCACATTTTTAGCATGTACCTCGTGACTGGCAGATGTTTTATCTTGTCTCTGCTACATTAATGGTTCCTGACAATCTCTTTTATACTGTGATGCCCTGTTACTGTGTCAACTGCAGTAGTTCAGCATCCAGTGGTATTTAGCACTTGTAATTCTCCACAGTTCCATCTTATAACACTTCTTAATTTCTGACTACCCTAACAGAATTCTGCTCTTCCTTTTATTTCTTATAAAATGTGCACTACTCATTTCATGTAACCTCTACAATATTTTCATATAGTGTACCGTCTTGTGAAATGACCATGCAAACCTGTCTGGAATTATTTGCTAATCAAAAATAAAGAATACAAAAAATATATATATAACAGGAAGTATTACTTTACTGAGAGTGTAGTGGATTCATGGAATAGCCTTCCAGCTGAAGTTGTAGAGGTTATCACAGTGAAGGAGTTTATGGGATAGGCATAAGGCTATCCTAGATATATGCGTTTAATGAAAGTATTTAGAAAATTGGGCAGACTAGATGGGCCAATTGGTTCTTATCTGCCGTCACATTTGCATTTTCTATGATTTTATTTAAAGATGTTAGGAGATACTGAAAATATAAAATGTATTTAGCTTCCGTAGCTCTTCCTTGAAGAAATGGCTAACTCTTATATATGAACAATAATTTAATTGTGTTTATTCTAGTCTTGTTTTGTTTTATGTGGTCTATTTGTTTTTATGTGTTATGCAGGTTGAATTTTCATACCCGCCACTGATTCCAGGCGATGGACATGATAGCCACCGGTTACCTGAAGAATGGAAATACCTGCCTTTCCTTGCTTTACCCGATGGTGCTCACAACTTCCAGGAAGGTACTACCTAGATCAAGAGAAAAATAAGACATTCAATACAATACAGATTTCTTATAGACATACAAACCAGAAAGGCTATTGCTATATAATGGTCACTAGTGCAACCAAACTGAATTTATGCTACTTTTTATTATAGCTCTTATAATAGTGCTTGACATTTTGTCTATACATTGTGCAAGCAGTTTTACTAGCAAATGTATAGATTGGGAGAAAAACCTTTTTAAAACCATCTGTCTTTCATATCCGTGGCAGACATTCAATAATGTTGAGGAATTGAGAGACTGGGAGAGTAGAAGAGACTTCACACAGTCCCTCTGCTCTCCACCCATTGAAACCACAGCATATGTGCTCTAGTTGCTATGGTAACTCACTAGTCGCTGTTGCTTGTGCTGGCTAGGGAGTAAAGAAACAGAGTGAAGTGATGTGACTGCGTTCAGGCACCAGCACTTTGGTAACAAAGCCATTGGTTGACTTCATTGAGGAAGTTTGCCTTGCTTGGGGAAGTGTCCCAAAGCAGGGCTAATCAACGAAGACCAGAGAAGAAGAGTGAGAGAACCAGAGGTGGGTGTTACAGACATGTAACACCCACCTCTTTAATTAGATAATGGTGGGGGAGCGGAATGCCAGGTAAGTGATGACAATTTCACTTTAATGACAAATGTATATATGTGTAACAATCATTACTTTTTAAATGCTTAAAACATTCTAGTACATAAGTTGCATATAATATCAAAAGTACAGTGATGCTTGAGTAAATATATTTATGTTTGCAATAATTTAGTGGTTCTGAACTCCTAGGTAACATTCCAAAATTGATTCCCTGTGCTATTTCAGTGGCTTCCTAGTTGTTCCAGGGGAACCATCACTTCATTTTACAGGAACACTATATTTTCCTTTTTTACTAATTAGACTATTTGGGGTCCCCTTCAAAAGGGTTAAAATAAGCAATTTACTTACCCTATGTTCCTCTGCAGGCTGGTTTTGCCATAGTCGCCCTACCTGTTTGACTGAGATTATCAATATTGATAATCTCAGCCAATCTCATGCGGATGCGAATGCGCATGTGTGGCAAAAATGACTGCGCTGCACCAGTCAAATGCTTCCTTAGGCGCAGAATTTGATTATGAACAGTTTGACAGCCACTAGTGGTCTGTTAACCCTGCTGTCGTAACATTGCCGTCTCTACTAAATGCCAATTTTATTGATTGCAGGGTTAAAACTAGCATCATGCACCCAGACCATATCATTGAATAAAGGATTACACCATTGAATAGAAATGTGAAATTACCCATCACTTGTGTTATCCTCTTTAATGTGATGTTCTGACAAACAACATCACAGTCCATTTAAATCTAGGCAAACCTGGGTCACAGGACATGCATTGTAAATTATGTGTGGAGAAACCTTGTATCTTTACTCATCTTATTTGTATGCTTTCTCTGTGCTTACTGCTGAGTGCAAAAGGCAGAGCTAATTGACTGCCAAGATGAAAGTACCTAGTTGCAGAATAAAGAGCGACACATACAGGAAGTAGTCAAACTGTATATGAACACTTCTGACATTTTACCTGGGGTCTGTCAGGCGCCCATTGCCACCTCTTCTGCTGCCAGCAACTTTTGCAAAGAACTAATGTTTGCTCCACTAAGCGAAGCCCTGCAGTGCAAGCTACTCAATTCTGATAAACTTGGATCTACTGAATATTAAATACATTGAAATAAGTATTATATAAGTTAATATGGTAATTGAAATCTCAGTACACTCGGTGACCACTCTTTTATGTACACCTATGTTCCTGCTCATTAATGCAAATATTTAATTAGCCAAATGTAGTAGCACCATAACAGCATGCAGACATAGTCAAGAGTTTCAGTTGTTGTCCAAACCAAAAATCAGAATGAGAAAGAAATGTGATCTAAGTGACTTTGACTTTGGAATTGTTGTTGGTAAAAGATGTGGTTGTGGTTTTAATACCTCTGAAAATGCGCAAAATCAGAAGAGAAAGAACCAGACTGGTTCAAGCTGACAGAAAGGTGAGAGGAACTGAAATAATCATGTTGCAATAGTCCTATGCATAAAATCTACCTGAACACACATTATGTTAAAGTTTTTAAAGTGGATCTGTTACAGCAGAAAAAAACATAACACTTTACAATGCAGCTAACTTAGATCTGGAAGTTGAGGCATGATGGGCACAATTGTAGCGGAGAGGTAGTATAATCCACAGTATCTCTACTGGGTAACAGGAACAGCATAAAATAATCCAGGCAAATAAATACATCATACAATAATCCTGGTAGCGTTGTAAGAATCCTTCCTTCCCAAGAACTAGACGACACATAGGCTGGGAGTCAACTGAGGTCTTTATTCACAGCTCCAGTATTTATGCAAGTCCCCATGCAAGGAGAATTTCTCCCATCAGGCACTGCTGGACGAGAGGGATACTCCCACTGGAATATACAGTTAAGTGGATTATCCCTCCGTGCAGCAGAACCGGCATTTTACATTAAAACCCATAACTTTTAGAATATGCACTTTATTTAAACGAATGGACGTTTCATGAAAGTACCGCTCAGATCCCAGCATAAATAACCGAACGCCGCACAAAACCAACAATACATATAATTTACTTTCAAACTACCGATTGACTTTAGGGAACCACTTTACCGAAGGACCGGGGCTCCCGAACGGCTTGGAAGTCCAGCGGTATTCGTGCCGCCGAGTAGCCGATTTTAGTTCCAGGCGCTCAACGACAAAATACCGCTGGGCTAACAAAGGATCCAAGATGGCCGACCGCCGCGTGGTCGGTAGCCGAACGGCGGCCACCCTTAATCCTTCTAATTACCGATTGCAACAATGTTGCAATCCTTAATGGGAGTCACACGACCTCCTGTGTGTGGTCTCCCTTCGGTAGTGTGTTGAAATTCACTGTTCGTGAAACTATTGTATGAATGCTGGCGGTTTTCCATGCCGCCAGCATACGAACGCTATTGTTTGCATGGAACCTATGAAGCATACATATACTTGGTTCTTAAAGTGGTACACACATCTTTATGAAAATACAGTAACAAGTGGCTAATTTGCCACACACAAGTGTACCAAAACTGAACAGTTGAATATTGGAAAATCACTTTAGACACAATAGGGTAATCCCTAAATACTTTAATGGTAGGGGGTACTTGAGGACTGTGTTGGGAACCCCTGATCTAATGGCTATTAACAGTACATTTGACATCTGGCTCTTGGGAGATAGTAGTGGAGGCGGAGAGTGGTTTCTGGCAGACTGCAGACAAGATGTTGGCGCCATGCCAGTCTGGCACCATAGTCACTACAGTAAGCTGTTATGGTGATTGGAGTGTTTCTTTAAACAGACTGAAGTAGATCCTACTTTTATAACCAAAATAACAGATACCTTGACATACTCCTTGCATTTTTTTTTAATAAGGAATGGTTTTAGCTTCACATGTATCAACAAGTAATTCTGTTGGTTGGGTACAGTAATCCAGGGAACCACCCATTTTAAATACATTGACTCTATAACTGAGAGATCAAGAGTTATAATATTTACCTGATATCTAACCCTGTATAAAATGCATGGTAATGGAGGAAAAAAGGCCCTATATAGGGATACCCAAAAATTCTAATTAGATAAATTCTGTGTCCCATCACTATGTAAAATGTGAAGGTTTGGCACATGTTTTGGAGTGTGTAGGCACGCTTTTCAAATGGAGCAATTGTAATAAACATGATAAAAGAATCTTGTGGAATCATAATTTAAAGGAGCACTATAGGGTCAGGAACACAAACATGTATTCCTGACCCTATAGTGTTAAAACCACCATCTAGCCCCACCGGTCCCTTCTTGCCTCCCTTAATATTGTAAAATCTTACTTTTCAGGTCTGCAGCTCCTGGCTCTGCCCCCTGTCTGCACAATTCAATCACAGCCCTGGCCAAATAGCAATTCCTCATAGATATGAATTGAATCAGTGCATCTCTATGAGGAAAGTTCAGTGTCTGCATGCAGAGGGTGGAGACCCTGAATGGCAGTGCTGCACATTAGGCACCTATCCAATCAGAGTGCTCTGTGGAATTTTCCCACCCTGTGTAAAATGACAAAGAACTTGCCCACGCTGTGTAAAATGACTAGTCAACCAATCAGAGTGTTCTAAGCCTAATTGCAGGGTAGGGCAAGGCTTTATTTTTTTCTCCCCGCCCTGCGGAGCTCAGTCTGCGCCGTGCCCTCGCCGGGCGAAGATGGATTAATTTTTTAGCGTCTGTTTTTTTTCTTTTTCGTCAGATTTTTTTATTTTATTTTTTACTGGTTCGACGGGTATTATGGTTTTTATTTGGCCTTTTTTGGGGCTGAAAAATTAAGATTTTAGAAAAAAGACATCAAATGGTAAGCTTTTTTTTTTCTTACAGGTAGTTAGTTATTTTATTCCCCCCTCACTATTTTTAGGGTGAGGGGGGGTAGGTAGGGGATTCTTTTTTATTTGGGGAGGGGGGGGGGGTGACTAGGGGCTTGTGGGTACCCCTAGAAACCTTGGAAGGGGGGCATTTTAATTTAGGGCCACCCACCCGCCGCTCAGGGGTGGGGGCCAGGGGGAGGACAATAGGTCCCCCCCATTGTCTTTCATGGCCCCCACCCACCGCTCAGGGGTGGGGGCCGGGGGGGGGGAGGACAGTGTAATCGAGTAGCAGGAAATGCTATCAGAATGCTTGGTTGTAACGGGAGAGATATTGGCAGTATAAAGAGGGAAGTGCTAATGCCATTATGCAGAACACTGGTGAGACCTAACTTGGAGTATAGTATGCAGTACTGGAGACAATATCTCCAGAAGGATATTAATACTTTGGAGAGAGTTTAGAGAAGTGCTACTAAACTGGTTCATGGATTACAGGATAAAACTTACCAGGAAAGGGTTTTTTTTTTGGGGGGGGGGTTTCTGTGCTCCGTTTTTTTATTTTTTACTGGTTTGACGGGTATTATGGTTTTTATTTGGCCTTTTTTTGGGCTGAAAAATTAAGATTTTAGAAAAAAGACATCAAATGGTAAGCTTTTTTTTTTTTTTTCTTATAGGTAGTTAGTTATTTTATTCCCCCCTCACTATTTTTAGGGTGATGGGGGTAGGTAGGGAATTCTTTTTTTTTTTTTTTTTTTTTTTTTTTTTTTTGGAGGGGGGTGACTAAGGGCTTGGGGACCCCTAGACACCTTGGAAGGGGGGCATTTTAATTTAGGGCCCCCATCCGCCGCTCATTGGTGGGGGCCAGGGGGGGAGGACAATAGGTCCCCCTCCCCCCATTGTCTTTCATGGCCCCCACCCGCCGCTCAGGGGTGGGGGCTGGGGGGACAATAGGTCCCCCCCATTGTTATTTATGGCCCCCACCCACCGCTCAGGGGTGGGGGGCGGGGGGAGGACAATAGGTTCCCCCCCCTCATTGTTATTTATGGCCCCCACCCGCCGCTCAGGGGTGGGAGCTGAGAGGGGGCGGACAGTGTAATCGAGTAGCAGGAAATGCTATCAGAATGCTTGGTTGTATAGGGAGAGGTATTGGCAGTATAAAGAGGGAAGTGCTAATGCCATTACGCAGAACACTGGTGAGACCTCACTTGGAGTATAGCATGCAGTACTGGATACCATATCTCCAGAAGGATATTAATACTTTGGAGAGAGTTTAGAGAAGTGCTACTAAACTGGTTCATGGATTACAGGATAAAACTTACCAGGAAAGGTTAAAGGATCACTATAGGGTCAGAAACACAAACATGTATTCCTTACCCTATAGTGAACCCCTTCCTTAGCCCCTCAGAATGGGTTAAAACTCACCTATTTTCAGCTCTCCAAGGGTCTGGCCGCACATCATCAAAATGGCCGATATTTAGCCTATCCAAAAGCATTGAATTGGCTAAAATCTGCAAGGGGGTGGGGCCAAACAGTGTTTTGGCCAATCAGCACCTCCTCATAGAGATGCATTGAATCAATGCATCTCTATAAAGAAAGTTCAGCGTCCCCATGCAGAGCGTGAAGACGCTGAACGGCAGGGCTGCTTATTGTGCAGCCCTGAGCCAGGAAGCCCCTCCAGTGGCCATCTGAGGAGTGACCACTTGGAGGTGTCCCTAGGGGCAATATAAACTCTGCCTTTTTTTTGAAAAGGCAGTGTTTGCATGAAAATGCCTGAAGTGAGCTATTATACTCACCAGAACAACTACATTAAGCTGTAGTTGTTCTGGTGACAATAGTGTCCATTTTACATGTATAGCTTGGAGGGAACACAAGACGGGGGATATGATAGAAACATTTAAATACAGTAAGGGAATCAACACAGTAAAGGAGGAGACTATATTTAAAAGAAGAAAAACTACCACAACAAGAGGACATAGTCTTAAATTAGAGGGACAAAGGTTTAAAAATAATATAAGGAAGTATTACTTTACTGAGAGGGTAGTGGATGCATGGAATCGCCTTCCAGCTGAAGTGGTAGAGGTTAACACAGTGAAGGAGTTTATGCATGCATGGATAGGCATATGGCTATCCTATCTATAAGATAAAGTATTTAGAAAATTGGACAGACTAGATGGGCCGAACCTACATGAAGACATCCAGCGTTGGCTAAAACTACATAGGAAAGCATTGATTCAAACGTTGTCCCACGTTTTTAATCCTTTCTGTGCTTCATGATCTTGCTATGAAAACCATATCGTATAGAGACAATGTTTCTTTAGAAATTTTTGTGCTTCTCATTTTGTAAAACCTTTGGTTCCCTATTTTGTTTGACATATTAATCTCTTCGTTCTTACTTCCTCCACAAATAGTTATAGATTATTCCCAAAAAAAAAAAAAAAGAAGCAGCTTGCCCACTGATCTAGATTTGCATGTCTGAGGTATTATGTTTTTGTTTTGTTTTTTGTTTTCTTTTGTACAGTCAATTTGATACCATAGATAGACACAAAGAAATGAAGGGCAGAGAACCATGTTATCTGTTTTGCAACGTATCTCTTTTTTTTAACCGGTTTCTAAAAACATTTATTTAAAACCGTTATGTACCAATTCACTTAAAGGAACATTCCAAGTACCATACCAGCTACAGCACGCTGTAATGTTTATCGTATCAGGAGTGCCCTAGCACTACCCACCTGTAAGTAGTCAAACCATATGGTAATGTTTTCATTTCATATCTATGGTGCACCAGGACCCACTTTCTACCTAATCTCTGCTGTAAGCTCTGATTTGCTGAGAACCATAAGCCGGCTATTAAACATACAAATCACCTTTGCCTTTTAGTTGAAGGTGATTTGTAAGTTTTATAGCCCTATTTAGGGTTAATAAGTATGTAGAGGTTTATAAAACAACCCTTCACGTGTCATTAGAGATGTTTACACTTTGTCTGATTCCAGCAAATTGTATGTGTAGAAGCCCTATAAAGGGTTAAATGTGAAAGGGTTTATAAAACGTCCTGTCTCATTGGAGATTCTTGGCGGATATCAGCAAATCTAATGGCTAGTGTAGGACTCACCTTTTGGGGCTTGCCTTGACGTGGCAGGTGAGCTTATATTCAAATGGCCATTGGAATAAAACTAAAGAGCCTCCATTTTGTTTAAATGTACATGGGGAATTAGGCCAGAGCGCAGGTAACGTTCTTTGTTCATAAAGTATTGTATTGCTAAATAAAATCCACTGACTTGCTGTATTGGTGATCATTTTGCAACACTGTAATATTATGGAAGAAGTTAAATGGACACTCCAGGCACCCAGACAACTTCTGCCCATTGGAGTGGTCTGGGTGCCAACTCCCACTACTCTTAACCCTGCAACTGTAATTATTGCAGTTTTTTATAAACGGCAATAATTACATTGCAGGGTTAACTCCACCTCTAGTGGCTCTCTAGCCACCTCTAGTGGCTGTCTAGTGTCCACAGCACAGAAAACCTGTGCTAGAACGTCGCTGGACATCCTCACGCTATGTAATTATTATTATTAAGCCCTGCAATTAGGCTTAGAGCACTCTGTTTGGTTGATACCGCCGCTCGGGTGGGGTAGGACAATAGGTCCCCCCCCTATTGTAATTTAGGGCCCCATTTTCATTTAGTTCATTTAGGGCCCCCACCCGCCGTTCATAGGTGATGGGTGGGGGCTTGGTGGGGACACTAGTTAATAGATGCCCCACCATGGGGGGCACTAGTTAGGGGGGGGGGGGGGCTTTTTTCTTATTTACAACAGTGAGCAGCCACTCGCGGCATAGCGAGTAGGGGCATTCGGGAGATTTTTAATCTCCCTTATGCTATTATGGGGGTCATATTGATCCCCATGGAGTGAGAGAGGACATGGGGGGCTTAGGAAATGGCGGGGAGCACTGGTCCCTGCCGCTTCTATTTTTACATATTACAAGGAGGAAGCTGTGCGCTGGTAGCTTATTCGTTTGAAATGTCTATCCATTTATTCGTCTTTCTGACGAATGAATGAATAGATGAAATTCCCATTCGAATGCCCAAGTGTTTAACTGGGCATGCGCAGGAATTTCATAGCGCTATCTAGTGTGGGCAGATGACGTGTCCCACAGGGACTTCATCTACCCACACAAAGATGGCGGCCCCCAGGACCTAGGTCCGGGCACAAAATAAAAATGCAAAAATAGGTAATATGAGGGGCTTAAGGGCATTTGGGGGTGACTAGTGGGACAATTAGATGTAGTGGGGTTAAAAAACGGGGTTCGGCCATGACAGTGTCGTTTTAAAGGGGTCATCTAGTTTGGGATATTTATTCATTCACCAGTTGATTGAGGAAATTGGCTATTAAATTTGCTTATTGAAAATTGATTCCTTAGTAATGTGTTTCTATGGATGTATTTCAACTCTTTTTTGCTTTAGTCTAGTAGCTATAAAAAAACAAAAACCTAGGATGCATTTCCCACAGCTCACTTAATCACAAGCAGGAAATTTCTTTTAACTGCATGCAATCTTTGAGGATGAATAATTTGACTTTCTGATTATTTAATTATCTTTCTTCATTGCAGACACAGTATTTTTTCATCTCCCTCCAAGGAGCGGGGACCGGAAAACAGTTTATGGTGTTTCTTGCTACAGACAGATTGAAGCAAAGGTAGGATTTTTACCTGCTTATTTTTAGAATAAATACATATATACCAGCCTGTGGCATTACCTGTAGAGTCTACAGGTAAGATCAATTTGCAATTGATTTGTTCCGTTTAACAGGAATTTGATTTGGACAAATTGCTTTACACTAACTTTTTGCAAAAGTCTAGTATTTTCCCATTCTAGTGAAGGACGGATCTCACGTATAGTGTAAAGCAGCAATAAACATCACCTCATTCTGTTGAAAAAAAGTATTAGGAGAGTTGAACATGAGTAGTTAAAGAAAGTCTCATTCAACCTTTGTGTTTTGAGAACTTTTTATAATGCATGTTTTATATAGCTACTAGCAATCTGTCTTTAACTTAAAAGAAAAAAAGACAAATACAACTGTTTGCACAAATACAACTGTATGCCATTTGTGTTTAGGTCTGTACACAGGATTGGATTTGGCGAGCATATTCACGTGTCCGGTCATGCACGCACGCAAGCAAACTAATTCTCAGTTTGAAGAAAGGGGGAAAAAAATTTAAAACTAGATTTCGGTGCTGGCAAATATTAAATGTTAATATCTGGCATAAGTCATCGACAGTGGCGGCACCCTCCAAACCCTCTCACCTTCCACTGCTGTCCTTGCCACCCAATACCTTTCTTCCTGCAGTGATAGGAAGTGACTTCACCAGAGGAGGATTGGGCTGCAGGGAATTTCAGGTTAGATTTAGCTTAAAGGATCACTATAGGGTCAGGAACACAAACATGTATTCCTGACCCTATAGTGTTAAAACCACTATCTACCCCCTTGGCCCCATTTGCCTCCCTAAAGATAGTACAATCTTACTTGTATTCAAGTCTGAAGCTGCTGCCCCTGCCTGTGAACTTTCTCTGACATCTGACATCATAAGAAGGGGTGTCCTGATCCAATCACAATGCTTCCTCATATGATTAGCTGAGACTGACAAGGAGGTAGATCAAGGGCAGAGCCAGCACAATTCAAACACAGCCCTCGCCATAGAGGTGAAATGAATCAGTGAACCTCTATGAGGAAAGTTCATTGTCTGCATGCAGAGGGAGGAGATACTGAATGTTTGGATGCATTTTAGGCAGCCATGACCCAGGAAGGATCTGTAACAGGAGTGGCCAGTGAAGTTATCACTAGGCTGTAATGTAAACACTGCATTTTCTTTGAAAAGACAGTGTTTACAGCAGAAGCCTGAAGGTAATGATTCTACTCACCAGAACAAATTCAGTAAGCTGTAGTTGTTCTGGTGAGTATAGTGTCCCTTTAATATCTATATTTTTTTTCTTTAGGAAAGGGGTTACCATGCTAACAAGTGTTTCTCTAAGCCAGTGGTAGTCAACCTTTTTCTACCTACCGCCCACTAATGCATCTTTCTTGATGGAAAAATGTCCTTACCACCCACCAGTTTTCACGCAAGTGCAGAATATTTTTTAGAGAGGAGGGTGTTTTAAAAAAAAAATGTACGTACATTTATCTTTTTATTTCTACTTAATGTTTATAATGTTTTTAACTTTATAAAGTTTAATGAGAAAACATAAAGTAAATTGAAATCACCTTTACTAGTGATTAATGAGATCCTCGAGGTTGATGCTGCGAGACTAAATATTTGATATCTGGTTCAATTTTCGTAAGGAACAAACGAAGGTCTCCTCTTTCGGAGATATTCAGACGACTTCTCTGTTTGCGCATAATGATTTCTCATCTGTGCGTCAACTCCCCTCCTCTTCCTCCTCAATTCCCCTCCCAACCTTTTTTTTCTTTTCTTTTTTTCCTATTTTTTAACCTTCTTTATAGCAATGCCCAGTAGGAAGGCTGAGCTAGGTAGCCACTTACTATAGCCCACTATAACAGACAGGCACACATGCATACATACATACATACACACACACACACTCACAGACACATACATACAGACAGACAGACACACACAGACATAGACACACACATAAGACAGACATACATACATACATACATACATACACACACAAGACATACAAAGGCACACACACAAAATATTTTAGTCACCCTCCTGTTTCCTACCTTTTAGGTGCAGGAGGGTGACATTCCCAGTGGTCCAGTGGTGGCTCAGGTGGATGGGAGTCAGAGTTCCCACTGTGACTCCCTCTGCTTCCTCCCGTGCGGTCTGTGTGTTAGCTGGGAGGAGTGACGTGCAGTCACTTCCTCCCAGCTCTGTGATGTAATCACAGGGGGTCCAGTCGCGCTGTTAAAGCGCCCATCGCTGACATGGCCCCCTTATAATCCACATCCATCGGGTGGCCCTGACAGCATGGGCCACCCGATGGACCCCTTGGACGGTGGCCCCAGCAGTTTGCCGCGCGGGTCGGGGCTGCAAATGGTGATGGCGGTACCCGGTCGCATGGGTACTGCCGGCTCGCACCTGCCCGCCGGCCCAGTCTCTCAAAACGAGGAAATCCCTACCACCCACCTGGAATCCTGAAACGCCCACTAGTGGGCGGTAGGAACCAGGTTGATAAGCCATGCTCTAAGCAAAGAGAGATTAACAAATGACAAGGACAGTCCGTTGTAAAAACACATTTATTAATGTTTGTTTATCCCCTTGTTAACCGAATATATCCAACAATACCTCTTGCAGTCCAATGTCAGACCCTGGAGAGTTCCGCCGATCCTCCATGCCAGGTACAGTGAATGTGCAAAACAGGCTTGGAGATCCCAGCACAGAGGATCAGCGCTACTTTCCAGGGAAGATTCGACGTTGGACCGCAAGAGGTAAAATATTTTGTTGGATGTAGTCACATCTCTTAAAGGTATATTACCTATTTGAGCAGCACCTCACCAACACTTATTTCAGTATCTACCTCTATTCTGAGCCATTAATATTGGTTAGCTCCTGGATTATCTACACTATCCTTCTGAGTGTTTCTCCCTGTCAGTCATCCAACATAGGACTGCAAAGGATTAATAATGAGTCCATGCATAAGATTCAGCTACCATGTCCCTATTATTTAGTGCAGTAATTACATGACACATTAGGGATAACACTGTGATAATTGTTTACATGAATTTGCTTTTGCTTCACCCCTCTGCATTTGTATATTTCTTATGTATCAATTTTTAAAATGTGTTATTCTGGGAAGTGTGGTGTCTTTTAGAAAAATAGTACATTGACAAAAATCTTTGTTGTGTTTTTATTTTTTTCACAGACATTGAAAGTGCGTCAGGCAGATGTTACCAGGGAAACTGTGCAAAAAAGTGTTTGTGTATTGAGTCAGCTGGTAAGACACTGATTTTGTACATTTTACAGGAAATTAATGAACTAATCTGTTTCTTTAAATAATTAGCAATGCAGACTGTAACAGTGTGCATGGTTATTAACAATGTCTTAACCATTGCAATGGATTGATGTTCTATTTCTGCCAGAGTGCAATTTAATTAAGCTAAGATGTGCGGGGATTGGGGGGAAGGGGTGCATTTAGGATATAAAGAAATGGCATTACTATACTAAAATAAACAATATATATTAAACCACTTAGCTCTGTCTGTAGTACTGGTTGAATCTGGTGTTTTTCTAAAATATATATAGCAGTTTGATAAGGAAAACAGCTTTAAATCCATTAGTCAGAATATAATAAAATTGCACAATATAAAATAATAAGCATTAAAAGAAACTTAATGACACGCCAAGAAACTTTCTTGCGTAAGCTTTTGACCTAAATAAGTAACCTGTATTTCTTTGCTGCTAAGTATTACGTATATTGTTTTTGCAAAATAAATGTTTTGCCACATTTTTCATCTTTCTGAATACATGTCCATGATCTCACCACTCTAAACATCCTACTTTTTCCAGACGTCCAAGCGGCAGTCATAACAAGTGGGATGTAGTTGCCCATTTATCACAGGACAGGTAGCATTGAAAAGGTTAAAACAACAAAATTCAGTTCCCACCCCCAGTCTCCTCCCCTCCTAGTCTTATAAAGGGCAACTCCACCCTGAGCTCCCCAGTATTTGCCTGTCCTCGAGAGAGACCGGACAGGTAGCAGAGCTCTGCCTTCCTTTGGCATAATTGGTGAAGCTATTCACCTTTTTTTGTGTTTTGGATAGACGTGGTGAGGGGGCTGCGGCTCCTGGAGGGCGCTCCGTCTTGCTTTTGAAGGTCTGATTGGCCAGTGCGCTTGTCCTTTAATTATTATAGGATATGAACACACGACGGGCTCCTGTGTTTCACTCCTTTATCATTCCGCCCAATCCGTGCCGGGTGACGGAAGAGGCGAAGGTGCATCTGTACGCACAGCTGGGAGGCTCCATATGTAGACAATGCACGTGCACAAAGCGATCTCGGCACCTGGTGAGAACTCTTGAATCTGGAGACTGAGGCAGGATAATTAAACCCAGCAGTAACTATCTGATTAGTTACTGGTGTGCTTTCACCAGCCCTCCAGCACACCAGAGTCTTATTAAGGTGAGACGCGTAGCTTTCATCTTAATAGTCTTTTTCTTTCCTAAATAAGTTAATTTGGAAACGTGTCTGCCAGGTGCAATCCACATTAGCCTCTGTGTGTTCTGCCAATTTGTCCAACAAACAGAGCGGCAATTAGGCAACCAATTCCTTATAGCCTCGTTTTCCATATAGAAGGCACAAGCACTTTTAAGGTAAGTACCTATTGGTTTGTTTCAGCAAGCTTGTACCAAATTCAAGGCTATTTCCAAGGCTGGCTTATCTACGAAGGAAAAGGCTGTACCCTGCCATGCATATGCTGGTCTGAGTGTTGCAGAAAGGCTGGGTTTCCTATAAATGAAAATTTCAATCAGGGATATTTCTCCGAAAGATTTAATTGCAATTATGTATATATTGCCAACATACTTTGTGACGCTGTACAATAAGTTAACTAACACAAACAATCCTATAAAACCTGTTTTGCCATACAGGATTGGAAGGTGAAGAGGGGCCTACCCAACTAAGCTTAATATCTAAAAGCTTAGGTTTTTCTCTATAGTTTGACCATTATCAATTCTGTTTGCTGCCAATCTTAATTACTGGTGGAATTTTATTATAACCTGTGGTTATCCTCAGTTTTGTCTGATTAGTATCAGATCCCCTGCTATCTGTGCAGGAAAGGGATTAACGAGGTAAAATATATTTTACCCTTGAGATTATAACTTCTATAACATATGAGATGAAGCATCAAGACACGAGTTATTAGACTGATAATTTACTTTCCTGTAAATCATCTATATTTTGGATCTAGTTTTATTCTACTTATGCAAGGTGTATCTTAAATTGGTTTCCAGGGCTTTTATGGATGGATTTTATTTTGTTTGTTTGTTTTTTTGTATTCTATGCTGGCTTGGTGTTATAAGGGTTAAATTGTCGTCTACTAATACAATTGAGTTACACCTACATTTAATGGATTCCCTATTTCACATTTCTGATATGTCAGATTCAGGTCAGATGAAGAGCAAGGGTTCTGGAACTTGGGCACTAGGCTGTCTTAGAGTCTCTTTCTTTTCTATAGTGACTGTTATTACTAAGTCATCCTCTGATCATTCAAGCGGCAGATTGTGAGCCCTTCTGTGGATTTCTAAGTTTCATTTTAGCTGTGCTTTGGATAATATGTGTAGTTTCTCCCTCTAAGCAATCAAATGTTTCTTTTTTTTTTTGTTTTTTTGTCCTAGATTTATATTTTAGACTATACATATAACAATTTTAGGATGTGTTTCTCTGTCTAGTATGAAACCCAGACTTGCTGGTAGTAGGAATTCACAGCTTTTTATTTTTACTTTATGTCCATAGTGAGCATTTTGTTTTCCTCGTTTCTTTTAATAACTTCCACTTTCCCCGAGTTGCGTCAAATTTATATCATTATCTTCAGCATGGCCATGTTTCTTAGATTGGTAATTGAATTGGGAAGTGTCTGCCACCTTCTGTGAGTTGGGCTAAAATAGAATATTAACTTCCAGTTTGTAATCATTTTAAGAGGTTAATTTATATTTTATCAAACAAGGTTTCAGTATGTTTATGGTTTTATTTTTTTACCTCACCAATTTATTGAAATACCATGTCTTACACCACAAGGTTCTGCTGCGTAGGCCAGCAGGGCCAGATTGTTATAGGTGTCGCTGGAGTAGCTAGTCCAGGCCTATGCTTTAAAATAAGCTCAAATGGCTAACATGTATGTGGACAGTTTTATTTATGATTTCTTTGTTTCTATGCTGAAATGAGCTGCACCCAGTTCAATGGTGCTACAATCAGAGCAAACTGACTTTATTATCCGTTTTCCAATAGTCAGCATGTGCTGTGCACAGAGGCTGGGCTTCATTTTGTGTGTGTGTGAGTGTGTGTGTGTCTTTACTGTGAGATGGTGGCATCTCAATCACACCTGGAGGAGTCCAGACATTGTATAAACTAGCAGTTGGTTTGAGTTTTATCACACATGTAGGCCATTAATGCTATGCAGTGGAAATGGTAATTCAACATCTCTTATTAGTCTCTAGGCCTTTGCAGCCCAAAATACCACAGTCCAACATACTTCATGTTTAGAGGTGTAGTTTGGGATATTTCCATTTTTTTTTTACTTCTGAAATGTATGTGCTATTATGTATGCATCTATGTATATGATTTTATTTTTGTTGAATCCTTTGTTTCTAGTTATATCACATTACTTATGTGCAGATATATCTTGCAGATTTCCTCTCATCTTTTTCACCAATGATTTTCAAAGATTAAGGCATGGTTTACGGTATTCACTGTACTGCAAACATTTTGATATCACGACTGTAATAAGCTTGCTACGTTAAGTTTTTATAACACTTAACTCTAAAATTGAGATCAGCACAATTCTTCCAGACTTTAACACCTCCAAATGCATTTATTCCCCCTCATCCTATTTTGTAACCACAAACTCACAATCCACTTCTGGGTATATTCTTACCTTTGATCTTAGGGGGCCCTTTGTAGTTTTAATTTTTATTTTCCTATATTTATTCATAGAGTTTTCTCCATATGTTGAAGAATCTCTACAATGGCTAGTTGTGAGGCTGATCACGCTAATGGTTAATTATTTGTCTTATTGTCCCGCATGTTCATCACGGATAGGGATTTATATCTTTTTTATTTTCTGTTTGGTTTTGGTTGGTATTGGGCTATAATAATTACCCTATAATGATGGTAAATATATATTTTTTCATATATATGTACATTTGTCTGTATAAGTGACAAAATACACTAAACCAAACACCTTTAAAGGCCACCAGTGAAAATATGAATAACGAGCAATGGCCCTTCGCTATTCTGAAAACTGGAGAGTATAAGATTCCTCCAAATCTTGACTAATGTCTGTATAAGTGTTTATTTCCATTTATTTGCATATTTAAATAAAAGTGTTGTATGTCCCATTTGGATTTGAGCTCTGGATGAGCTGATTACTAACTGTGTGTATGTTCTTACCCTGCATAAATGAATAAGGTTCTTGTAACGGACCCTTCCGTTAATGGACGCTTCCTAGCTTGCGTCGAGGACCACAAGCACCGGACACCGCAGACTGCGCTACCGCCGTAGCTTGACTGGAGTCTCACGTCTTCCTTCCACCCTGGATCAACTTCTGTCCTCCAGGACCGTGTAGGAAAGACCTTTTCCTTCCATCCTGTATGAACCTCCAGCATCCAGAACTGTGTGGGGAAGACCTCTCCTCCAAGGAGAGCGTATCAGGAACAAATTCTTAAAAGAGCCAAGTGATTCAAGATCAGGGGAGTATGCTGAGCATAGCAATCCCCAGTGTGATTATAGCAGCTCCCTCCAATAACAAGACAAGGCTACATTTTGAGGGATCAAGTAGAACTGTCTAAAACTTTATTTTACTTGGGACTAGCCCATATGGTCATTACATTAACATTGCTGTGAAAACTCAATAAAATTACAAGCAGTCAAATCAAAGCAGGCAACATACAGTGACTTATTATAACACCATGGCATATTTTTAAAGGGGTGGGGGAGACAATATTTAACAGAAAATATATCACGTTCCTGCAGAATTAGCAATATGCAAATCTACCTGAATATGCAAATTAACCAGTCTTGCTATTCAGGTAGTGCATATTGCTGTTGCTACCAACAGAAGGTACTAGACAAGCTCCATAGCCAAATCCACCTAGTTGGTAGCAAACCTCAGCAGTACAGGAGAGCAGGCATTACATTTCACAGTACACACACACACTATAAACAATTACATTACACACACCCTGCACCTATAATGGGTGCAGGGTGACTAGAACATAAGAGAAATAAAGCAACCTACATAAATAGTCTGTCTGAAGGTAGAATAGGGGCTTTAAAGCCAAATACATCAAAGAGTCATAGTCACAGGGGAGGAGGCTGGCAAGCAGGCCTCTCCAGGACCAAGTGGCGAAGGGCACTTCGTCTCAGTTCTAATTTACAGTTTAATACTGGTGTTGTTCCAGAATTACTCCAGTAGGCAGTCCCATCAGTGACCACTTTGTGATTCAGGAGCCATAATTCACAGGCTCCTGTATGGTGGGTTCCTGCCCTGTGTTTTTATCTTGCTATATCATCCCACTTGTTATGACTGCCGCATGTACGTCTGGAAAAACCTAAATTTTACTTACTGTAAATTTCTTTTTCCATAGTCCAAGCGGCAGTCATGATTTCCCTCCCTTTATACTATAGATCCCAGAAAAAAAATGTAAACCTATATCCTTTTATTAGCTTGTTATATACTGGGGGGCTCAGGGTGGAGTTGCCCTTTATAAGGCTAGGAGGGGAGGAGACTGGGGGTGGGGACTGCATTTTGTTGTTTTAACCTTTTCAATGCTACCTATCCTGTGATAAATGGGCAACTACATCCCACTTGTTATGACTGCCGCTTGGACGATGGGAAAATTTACGGTAAGTACAATTTAGGTTTTCTGTTGTTAGGAAGCATTTTTACACATAACTGTTTGTGTCGTGAGGTAAATTGTGATACACATCAAAAGTGTCTGGAAATTTTAGTTCAGCTGAAAGCTTCCGCAAGTAGTAAGCTGATAATTGTGATACATGTTCCAGAAATCCATGCCTCGAGTAGATCTATCCATGGAATAAAGGCACCGCTTCCTAAATAGTTTAGCACTTCCTACACACTCTCCAGTCAGAACAAAAACAAAGGGGGAAAAAACAACCTAGTAGAGTATAATTAGAACCACTAAATATGTCTGTTATCAAAGTAGCAGCAAAGATCATCTGAGACACTTTCGAGACTCTGCTTTTTCAACTGACCTATTGACTGACTAGACATATAATTATTAGTGTATATTCTAGCTGCTACCTTAGCTGACCGCAACACCAGCAAGGTTTCTGAATGCTGCTTTAACAGTTTTTGTAAAAGGGGCAACCTGACATGATCACACATGCACACAACTTTGGCTCAGACTTCTTCAGTAAGCTTTGAAAGGATCTTCAGAGGCAAGGTATTTACATGAATAGATTCTGCCACTGATCAGGCATGCTTATTACAGCATTTTCATTATGAGCACTTATGTGCAGGGATAAACATTTTACCCCGTAAGGACCAAACTTCTGGAATAAAAGGGAATCATGACATGTCATACATGTCATGTGTCCTTAAGGATTTAAAGGACAATCTTGTTTAATAATCTACGGACGATTTGCTTTGATTTTTGGACTGTGCCTTAGTTTATATGTGTAATAAATAAATTACACCACTAGGATTCCTGTAGTATAAGAAATTACTGTAGCAATCTATGATTTTATTAAGACACGGAGACTCCTATTATGCTGCACTCTTTCTCTATTTTCCTTAGCAGCAAAGAAATAGAACATTAAATAAATCATCAAACAACATATATGTATAACATCAGAGGTAAATTTTCCATCCATCGGCATCCAGTTCTTGGTATAATAGGTGGTAACCATTAGATCTTTCTTTGCTGCTCTCTCAGTTAAGTACACTGCTCCCATAGTTCTCTTAACTGTGGGATATTGATAGAATACTGTTTATATTATCGTTGTAGTTTATCACTTTAATTTACCATTTTAACTTATTTACTGTTATTTATTACTTTCTTTTTTATTTATCCAAGTATTGTTAATTCAATAAAATTGCTCTCCTTGCGTTTACCTTTGCCCCCTGGTCCCTTTAGAGAAACCTTTGGGACCAAACAGAAATTCATAGGTTTTAGGTCAAGATCCTCGAATCGTGCATGCGTGCGGTTCGGTACTTTTTACCGTTTGTTTATTCAACTTTTCTTTGAATATGATATTGACGCGAACAACCGTTCGTGTTAGTTACACGAAATTTCAACATTTGGTGAAATTTTGCTCCCTTTGAACACCTCAGTGTCCAGGTCTATGACACAGACTTTGATGTCTGCTATGGGCATGATGTCGACTTTTTGTCACACACCTTTACTCAAGCCTTATTACAGGCTCAACAGTCTTCCCAGCAGACTACCCTGTCGACTGCATCCATACCAACACCGGTTCCACAAGGCTGTAAAGCTACGGCCAAGTCTAAACATTCCTCCAAAATAGACTTGACAGACAGCCTTCCTGCTGTCACGGATGGAGCGCAAAATCAGCTAGACTTTGGAAGCAGGCGAAAGCAATATTGAGGAGGAGAGTGATGGGTCCATAATGGACGCCTCAGATGATCAGTCTGAACCAGACTCCGACAGTGCAGGGGGAGAGGCAACCGCTTCCTCCCGTAGCACCTTCCCCGCTACGGTTTCTGGGGCCCAGGTAAGTGTGTCGGGCTCTGGTGACAGCAAGAAAATCCTGGATCCTCTGGGTTTTCCCCTGTTTGATTCAGAAGAATTGAGACACCCACGTTCAGCAGAGTGGTGCCCTTTGGAGCATGTAGCGAGGTACATCGACTCTAGAGTGCGTAAACCTTTGGACAAGGCAACACGGAACAAGTTGCAGGCAGAATGCCCTCACACTATGGTCCCTGATAATGCATGTAAAACGCCAGTTGTGGATCATAAAATTGTTACGTTTTGGGGGGAAACTAGATGGAAACTCAAACGGTTTGGATTTTTCATTGACCCACTGTCAGGACAAGGTCCTGGACATATTGGGCCCTGCTGACAAAGTTTTTGATGTGGTTGAAGACGACTGGGATCTTGATTGTGACACCATCCATGGTTGGATCCAACGTATCATCTGCCTAGTTGGCAATGTAAATACCGCCCTTGCTACGGACTGCCGCAAGTCCATCTTGCTTAAAATCAAACCTAAACTAATCAATTTAGCTCTTAACAAGCCAGGTGTTCAAGCTAGAGGGTTACTATTTGGTTACTCATTTGTTAAAGAGTTTGGGGTCATTTGTCCACACCTTTGGATAAAGGCCAAAATAATGAGAAACATTTTTAACCCCAACATTTTTGCCGGGACCAGAAGAGGAAGGAGCAGTCTGTCCGGCCGTATACAAAGAGGTTCTTATAGACTGAACCGAGGCTCCTATTTGGGACAAGCTGGTTTCCAAGAGCAAAGGGCAGCACCAGCATTTTTCCAGCAGAGCGGCAGACCCTGTGTCGCCAGGGGCATTCGAGGAGCTCTTTCTGGAAGACGACCTTGTGGTAAGTGTCAACACTTCCCCTTTTTTCCTACTGGTAGTGGGGGTGGGGGGGACAGACTCATACATTTTTCTCAAGTGTGGTCGCATCTGACATCAGATGCTTGGGACTTTTAGGCCGTGTCGGGTTATTAGACGTTTTATCATTCCCGGTCCAAACATCTCCTCCCAGAGAAATTGTTTTTTCCCAAGGAAAATTGTTGTATCCAAGGACATTCTAGAACTGATGCACAAACAAGCCATCATTGAAATCCTGACCCATACTCCGGGTTATGTCACAATCTATTCCTGGTACCTAAAAAAAGGTGGTGGGGTTAGACCAGTCATAACCTAAAACAACTGAACAGTTATGTATCCTACCACCATTTCAAGATGGAAGACGTACATTGTCTTCGCGACCTACTCCAACCAGCGGATTGGATGGCCAAATTAGATTTACAGGACGCCTACCTCACGGTACTTATAGCGGAGCAACATCAACATTTTCTCCAGTTCACATGGCAAGGTCAAAAATCGAGATTCAGGTGCCTCACATTCGGACTGTCTTTGGCCCCATGGTAATTCATCAAGATCATTAAAACCTGTGGTTGCTCTATTAAGGAGTCGGGGTATCTGACATATCCTCTACCTAGACGATATCCTCATCGTGGCTCAGCCAGCCAGTCTTCTCCACACACACCTAACAATGACTCTGACGCTACTAACACACCTAGGTTTCCTAATAAACTGGGAAAATCTGTGCTGGCTCCCTCCCAACATATCAAATTCCTCGTAAATATCAAAAAAGAAATCAGACGTACGCTGGCTACTCCACAACTCTCCCTCAAACATTTGGCCCGAGTAATTGGACTCCTAGCTGCTTCCATCCAAGCCATATTGTCAGGCCCTCTCCATTATCGGGCACTTCAACAACTACTGGCCTCGTACCTCAGAGGCGGAGTACCTTACAAATGTTAGACCAACAGGTGATGTTAGACCAAGAGGCAAAAGACGAACTTCATTGGTGGCTTCCCCTCATGGAAGCCTGGAATGGACACACTATCTTCAGAACCAACCCAGAACTGACCATAGAATCAGATGTCAGCTTACACAGTTGGGGTACGGGTTGTGGAAATATCTCCATGGGAGGGATATGGTCAGATCTAGAATCTACACGGCATATCAATTGCCTAGAGGTTCTGGCCTGATCCTTTGCTGTGCGCAGCCTCTCTCCAACTCACTCCCAATTCATAGTCTTACTGAAGATAGTGTTTCAGCAGTCAGATACATCAACCATCTAGGAGGCACGAGGTCCAAAGTCCTGCCGAACATGACATTCTCTTTTTGAAGCGTACCGCACGGTCAACCTATACCGTTCTGCGCATTCCGCCGAACATAAAGTCATTGAGGGTATCCCTTTTGCATGACATCCCTTTGTCTGTCGCCTCCTTCGCAGAGTGTGTTTTTCTTGTCCTCTTTTTGCCTCGTTACTCTTTTCTCTGGGGCGTTTCTTTTGTCTTGAACTTTCTGGAGTCCTGGCCAGACAATGTATTGCTGTTCCTCAAACAACTTTCCGCTAAATTAGTCATGCTTTTTTGCCTCATATCATTCAAAAGAGTCTCTGATGTGCGTGCTCTTGACATGAACGCCCGTTCTTTTACTCCAGTAGGAGTACTTTTTGACCTCTCTAGAAGGACCAAGTCTGTTCTCTACCCAGCCTTTCCAGAGAGACCTCTCGTCTGCCCATTGGCATATTTACGGGAATATGAAAGTTGTACTGTTTCCTTATGGAATTCTCTGAAACATCAGCTGTTAATCTCCTTCCGCAAGCCACACCTTTCAGTATCCTCTCCTTCGTTGGCCCGTTGGGTTAAATGTATTATGACTCTAGCAGGTGTCGATACTTCAGTATTCTCTCCACATTCTGCACGTGGTGCTATGGCTTCTAAAGCTTCTGCACTTGGCTGCTGATTAGACGATATTTTGCGAGCTGCTGATTGGTAATCAGAATCTACTTTTTGAGATTTTTATTTTAAATCGATTCAACATTTTGCTGGAATGATCATTTCACAGCTGCATCATAGGAGCCTTCGTGTTTAAATAAAATTACCAGATTTTACTATTTCATGGGGTAAAGTCATGATTTTATTAATGACACGGAGGCGAGTATTATCCCTCCCGCACTTCCCAATTGACATACTGGCTGGGTAAGTTGTTGTCTCGATGCATGTTAAGTCTATACAGATTCTATTGGATGTAGGTTAATCCTTTACAAATGTTTTGAATACTATTATATGATATATATATATTATGATTGTTGTATATTTTGCGGAAATTAAGATGCATACATCCAGTTACGGCTTGGATATTACCATATTGTTTCTATCTTACAGCTTAACTTCAAGGTCACGTTGGTGATTCCGTACTGGCTGCCTGTTGTAGATTTGGTTTCTACATGGTTCTGGATGCTCTGTTTCTGTTCGGGATTGCAAGAAAGAGGAAGTGATCTAATGGTTACCACCTATTATGCCAAGGACTGGATGCTGATTGGCTGTTCCCGTTACTAGGAAGATTGATCTCTGTTTTATATATGTGTATGTATGTATGCATATATGTGTGTGTGTGTGTGTGTATATATAATATATATAGATAGATATGTTGTTTGATGATTTTTTTTAATGTTATATTTGTTTTCTGCTGAGGGAAATAAAAAAAAAAAAAAAAGAGTGCTGCATAATACTCGCCTCCGTGTCATTAGTAAAATCTGGTATTTATAGTTCTAAAGGTGTGTTATTACTTTTCCCTGTAACATTTTATTCCAGTAGACTTCTATAAATACATCAAATATAACTTGGTTCTGTGTAGTAGAAGTGCATTAATATGTGCTGCTACATTGTGGTAGAACAAAGTTTTTCTGGTGGTTTGTTTTGTTTTGGGGTTTTTTCAATATATTTTTAATTTAAGAGCATGTTATAATTGGAAATTCTATGTTTTCTTTAAAGTCGCCCAAAGTACAAAGTTTGCTCTTAAACTTCCCATGTTCCTTACTACCAGTCCATGAACAGGTAGAAATGTTCAATTTTTAACAAAGCTTTTTCAACAGCAACATAGTAACATTTAACATTTTTCCTCTCCTAAGCCACTCTATGGATTACTTCAAGCAAAACTCCAGCTTATTACTCATGCCTACTTTGAAGAAAAGGATTTTTCCCAAATATCTATTCTTAAGGTATGAAACATAACCTCATCTTTGGTAGCCTTGTGCATCTTAAATTAGTGTTGTATGATTTGATTGAACATTTTAAAGGATCACTATAGTGTCAGGAAAACAAACTCGTTTTCTTGACACTATAGCATCCTAAGGACCTCAACCTCAGGGTCCCCCTCCCTTAGCGCTGAAGGGGTTAAAACCTCCCTCGACGCTGGTGACCTCTCCTACCCCCGCCGACGTCAGCTCCCGAGTGGAGCGGAATGCACGGCAAGAGCTGCGCGCGCATTCAAACAGTCCATAGGAAAGCATTTCTCAATGCTTTCCTATGGACGTTCTGCACGCTGGATGCAAATTTCGCATCCAGCTTTGCAGAAGCACCTCTAGCGGCTGTCGGGAAGTCAGCCACTAGAGGTTGGATTAACCCTGCAATGTAAACATGTTTACATCTGAATGGTTAAAACCTGGGGGACCTAGCACCCAGACCACTTTATTGAGCTGAAGTGGTCTGGGTGACTATAGTGTCCCTTTAACCCCTTAAGGACACATGACATGTGTGACATGTCATAATATACCTTTTTATTCCAGAAGTTTGGTCCTTAAGGGTTAAACTCCATCCTTCATCTGAAAAATATACAGTATGTAGGAAAATGTATAAGCACACCAGTATCTACAAATATAAAAAGCTAAACATAGTTAAGACTCAAATTAAATGGAAATGGGTTTATATTGCACTCAAAAACGGAATATCAATAGAAGACCTTAAAAAAATCAATGAATATATTTTTCTTGATTCTCAGTTTATACCAAATCATATAGGGAAAATAGGAAACCACAGACACATAGAGTACATCTTTAATAATACAAGTACTCCATACTTTATTACACTTACAAGATTCAAATGTATACAAGCATATCACTAACTCCACTGGTTCCTCATACAGTCTGGATTCCAAGTGGGAAAAAGGTCAAACAGCCATTTGAACACAATATATAAAATCAATAAAAAAAAAATAGCACTACGCATTTCCTCCATGTGCATGAACTTCTTAAAGTATTTTTACCCCCTTATTCCTATATTTTCATTATTTTACTGGTGTTTCTATTTGTTGGGTATAATAGTGTATGTTTTCCTGGAAAATACATAAGTAACAATATTCCTTATACTGTACCTACGATGACAGGGATTACTATTGGGTGTAAATCACTTGACCAAGAGTGTACACCTCATAGTGAAGGTATGAGAGACTGTATCCCTAAATTGAGTTTTAAAGTTATAGTCCTTAATAAAACTCTCTTTTGATACATTCATTTAAAGGAAGAATTTTAATCATTCATAGTTTTTGAACAGTACTTCTAAAGCATGGAACATTAATGGTCATTAAAATCTGGTTTAAGTTAAGAAGCGTTTGATTAACCTATTGATGACAGCTGAATGTTTATTTAAAGCGGCACTGTCATGCCGAACTTACCTTTCCTCAATCTCTTCCTCTTCTCCCCCTCTCTCGGGATCTGTTATTCTTTTCTTCCATTCTTCTTTAGTTTTCTTTAAAATCATAAGACAAAGTAGGGACTCTGTCTTATGGAGGATTCCTCCGCTTGACCAGCTCTGAACAGCGGAGGAGCAAAGTGTGCTTCATTTCCGCTGGTCAGAGCAATTTTCCCATGATCCCTAGCTTTCCTCCCTGTTCCCACAATGCTTCCTGTCAGTATTGCCGAAAGTCCTGTCACTTAGACAGAACGCCGGCAAAACTGCCGAATTGCATCCTAACAGAATGAGCACTGTTTCTCCATTGGTGTTAGGATGCAATTCGGTACTTTGTTCGGATCGGAATTTCATTCAAATGAATGAAACTCCGATCCTATTCATTGCTGTGGCTGCATCTTGCAGCCGCTTAGTAGATAACTCCCCAATTCCCACGGTATCAGGGAGCTATCTACTAAAAGGCTGAAAGACCTAAATTGGTCTTTCAGCCAAATTTACTAACACCAAGTAAAAATGACTTGGTATTAGTAAATAATATGCCCCTACTCGCTATAACGCGAGTAGGGGCATGTCTAGTAAGCAGTGAGCACTGGGCGGCGGGTGGGGGCCATAATAGTAATAAGGGGGGGGGGACCTACTGTCCCCCCCCCCGGCCCCCACCCCTGGGCGGCGGGTGGGGGCCATAATAGTAATAAGGGGGGGGGGGGGACCTACTGTCCTCCACCCCCCCGCCCCCACCCCTGGGCGGCGGGTGGGGGCCATAATAGTAATAGGGGGGAACCTACTGTCCCCCCCCCCCCGGCCCCCACCCCTGGGCGGCGGGTGGGGGCCATAATAGTAATAAGGGGGGGGGGACCTACTGTCCTCCAGCCCCCGGCCCCCACCCCTGGGCGGCGGGTGGGGGCCCTAATGGAAAAAAAGGGGGGGGGGGACCTACTGTCCTCCCCCCCGGCCCCCACCCCTGGGCGGCGGGTGGGGGCCATAATAGTAATAAGGGGGGGGGGATCTACTGTCCTCCCCCCCCCCTGGCCCCCACCCCTGGGCGGCGGGTGGGGGCCATAAAAGTAATAAGGGGGGGGACCTACTGTCCTCCCCCCGCCCCCACCCCTGGGCGGTGGGTGGGGGCACTAAGTAAATTCCCCCCCCCCCATCAAGGTGACTAGGGGTGCCCAAGCCCCTAGTCACCCACCCCCCACCCAAATAAAAAATGCCCCTACCTACCCCCCTCACCCTAAAAAATAGTGAGGGGGGAATAAAATTGCTAACCTGTAAAGTAAAATTAAACTTACCATTCGACGTCTTCTTTTTTCTAAAATCTTCATTTTTCAGCCCCAAAAAAGGCCAAATAAAAAACCATCATAGCCGTCGAACTAAAAATAAAATAAAAAACCCGAGCGCAAAAAAAAAAAACCCGACGAAAAAGAAAAAACCCGAGCGCACAAAAAAATAATCCATCTTCACCCATGGAGGGCTCCGCGCAGACTGGGCTCCGCAGGGCGGGGCAAGGCTTATAAAGCCTTGCCCCGCCCTGCAATTAGCCTAAGAACACTCTGATTGGTGGGTTTAAGCCAATCAGAGTGCTCTTTGTCATTTTACAAGCGTGGGAAAGTTCTTTGGAATTTTCCCACGCTTGTAAAATGACACAGAGCACTGTGATTGGATGGCTTGAAATCCATCCAATCACAGTGCTCTGTGTCATTTTACAAGCGTGGGAAAGTTCCAAAGAACTTTCCCACGCTTGTAAAATGACACAGAGCACTGTGATTGGATGGCTTGAAATCCATCCAATCACAGTGCTCTGTGTCATTTTACAAGCGTGGGAAAGTTCCAAAGAACTTTCCCACGCTTGTAAAATGACACAGAGCACTGTGATTGGATGGATTTCAAGCCATCCAATCACAGTGCTCTGTGTCATTTTACAAGCGTGGGAAAATTCCAAAGAACTTTCCCACGCTTGTAAAATGACAAAGAGCACTCTGATTGGCTTAAACCCACCAATCAGAGTGTTCTTAGGCTAATTGCAGGGCGGGGCAAGGCTTTATAAGCCTTGCCCCGCCCTGCGGAGCCCAGTCTGCGCGGAGCCCTCCATGGGTGAAGATGGATTATTTTTTTGTGCGCTCGGGTTTTTTCTTTTTCGTCGGGTTTTTTTTTTTTGCGCTCGGGTTTTTTATTTTATTTTTAGTTCGACGGCTATGATGGTTTTTTATTTGGCCTTTTTTGGGGCTGAAAAATGAAGATTTTAGAAAAAAGAAGACGTCGAATGGTAAGTTTAATTTTACTTTACAGGTTAGCAATTTTATTCCCCCCTCACTATTTTTTAGGGTGAGGGGGGTAGGTAGGGGCATTTTTTATTTGGGTGGGGGGTGGGTGACTAGGGGCTTGGGCACCCCTAGTCACCTTGATGGGGGGGGGGGAATTTACTTAGTGCCCCCACCCACCGCCCAGGGGTGGGGGCGGGGGGAGGACAGTAGGTCCCCCCCCTTATTACTTTTATGGCCCCCACCCGCCGCCCAGGGGTGGGGGCCAGGGGGGGGGGAGGACAGTAGATCCCCCCCCCCTTATTACTATTATGGCCCCCACCCGCCGCCCAGGGGTGGGGGCCGGGGGGGAGGACAGTAGGTCCCCCCCCCCCTTTTTTTCCATTAGGGCCCCCACCCGCCGCCCAGGGGTGGGGGCCGGGGGCTGGAGGACAGTAGGTCCCCCCCCCCCTTATTACTATTATGGCCCCCACCCGCCGCCCAGGGGTGGGGGCCGGGGGGGGGGGGACAGTAGGTTCCCCCCTATTACTATTATGGCCCCCACCCGCCGCCCAGGGGTGGGGGCGGGGGGGTGGAGGACAGTAGGTCCCCCCCCCCCCCTTATTACTATTATGGCCCCCACCCGCCGCCCAGGGGTGGGGGCCGGGGGGGGGGACAGTAGGTCCCCCCCCCTTATTACTATTATGGCCCCCACCCGCCGCCCAGGGGTGGGGGCCTGAGGGGAGGACAGTAGGTCCCCCCTCATTCCCATTATGGCCCCCACCCGCCGTCCAGGGGTGGGGGCCGGCGGGGGAGGACAGTAGGCCCCCCGTCCCCCCCTTATTACCCTTTTTTTTTTTTTTACAGTGAGCAGCCACAGGCTGCTCACTGTTTAGTGGACATGCCCCTACTCGCGATATAGCGAGTAGGGGCATTGGGGAGATTTTAATCTCCCTTGTGCTATTATGGGGGTCATATTGACCCCCATAGAGTGAGGAGGGGACCTGGGGGGCTTATGAAGTGGAGGGGAGCACTGCTCCCTGCCGCTTCTGTCTTTACATATTGCAAGGAGGGAGCTGCACGCCGGTAGCTCCCTCCTTGTAATAAACCGAACAAACAAACGAACACTGATACTCAGTGTTAGTTTGTTCGTCTGATTTTTTCTATTCATTCATTCGTCTGTCTGATGAATGAATGAATAGGTGAAATTCCCGTTCGCATGTCCAGATGTTTCACTGGGCATGTGCGGGAATCTCAGGGCTATCTAGTGTGGGTAGATGACGTGTCCCACAGGGACTTCACCTACCCACACAAAGATGGCGGCGCCCTGAATATAGATCGGGGCAGAAAATAAAGAATAAAAAATAGGTAATGTGGGGGCATAGGGGCATTTGGGGGTGACTAGGGGGTCGATTGGATGTAGTTGAGGCGGGAGGGGGGTTAAAAAAAAAACGGAATTCGGCATGACAGTGCCGCTTTAAACAAGAAATATAATCGTATCCACACACCAGTAACCTACTACTTTTTTTTTTTTTCTGAAGGAACTCTATGAACATATGAATGGCTCATTAGGCGGAAGTGCACTGGAAGGATCACAACTATATCTTGGTAAATAATGTTTTGTTGATCCTGCAAACAGAACTGTCACTTCCTATTTCATCTTTCATTTTAATTGTCTGTCATGCAAGCCTTGCTGTTAAAGGATTTTTTTAGAACATGTGGCCACATATAGTATTTTATGATGAGTCATTGTGAAGATTTAAAACATCACCTGCAGCTGAACCTTTCACAGACAACTCTCATTTGCAGCATTTGTATAATTTTTCTTATGAATTTATTATATTTTTGAATATGGTTTTTCTATAATCCATAGTGATTATTTTTTATTTTATTTTTTACTTGTTCGATATTTAAGTCCTTGTTTTCTTCCAGGTCTAAGTTAATATTATAATTTTAAAGATGGATTATCATAACATTTGAAAATTATATTTTCAGCACATTTTGCATCTTTATCGTAGGTTCTGTATATAAGATTTTAATCAAAGGCTTATTGTCTTCGTAGCTAACGAAAATGGTGTGTCCTGTTGAAGAAATGGAAAAACACTGACATTTCTTTAGTTTTTTTTAAAATAGGAACATTATAAGGATTAATTTGTAATGTGATTATTGTTGGGAAATCAAAGCAAACTGAAATGAATTTCAAGCTTAAGGCTAAAATAGCCAAAGTGGAAAAAGACCCAAATGCCATTACATAGCCTCCCATACCATTATTATTATTAACATTTGCCAACAGATACACTGGTTCAAGGTGACTGTTTCTAAAATTAAAACTATAACCAGTTGAAGAAAAAATGGCAAACAACAACTAATTTTATTTTATAAACTAGGTCACAATGTTCAATTTTGAGGCTGTACCTTAAAGGACCACTCTAGGCACCCAGACCACTTCAGCTTAATGAAGTGGTCTGGGTGCCAGGTCCAGCTAGGGTTAACTAATTGTTTTATAAACATAGCAGTTTCAGAGAAACTGCTATGTTTATCAATTAGTTAAGCCTTCCCCCTAATCCTCTAGTGGCTGTCTCACTGACAGCCGCTAGAGGCGCTTGCGTGATTCTCACTGTGAAAATCACAGTGAGAGCACGCAAGCGTCCATAGGAAAGCATTATGAATGCTTTCCTATGTGACCGGCTGAATGCGCGCGCAGCTCTTGCCGCGCGTGCGCATTCAGCCGACGGGGAGGATCGGAGGCGGAGAGGAGGAGGAGAGCTCTCCGCCCAGCGCTGGAAAAAGGTAAGTTTAACCCCTTTTCCCCTTTCCAGAGCCGGGCGGGAGGGGGTCCCTGAGGGTGGGGGCACCCTCAGGGCACTCTAGTGCCAGGAAAACGAGTATGCTTTCCTGGCACTAGAGTGGTCCTTTAATGGTATTCAGCAACTCTAATTTAAAGTGTCTGTTCTGTTTTGACTTTTGTGCAATTGGCCCTCTTTGCAATTTATTATGTTTGGCATATCAAGTCAATACAGATGAGAGTTGTTTCCTTTTATACATAATCATTTTGTTGATTTTAGTTTTTATTTTATTTTTTTGTTTTTTTTTTCTCATGACTAATGTTTCTGTTCTTGGTTCTTAGACTGCTTTGGCCTTGATAGAACCAATGCCATTGTTTGCCTAATGTTGTAAACCTTTATAAAATGAATACACTGTGTTCATTTTCAGACATATGTATAAAGGCCACTAATGTATAAAAGGTGGAGTAACTGTTTTGTACATAAGGATCACTGCAAACATGTGCACACTATTTATACGCAAAATCCTATGTTTCTGTCACTTTTACCTAAAATATATTTCATGTAACTTTTTTTTTCACACAGGTCTGTCACCTCGGGACCTCGTCTTACAGTTTAGGCATAAGGTATTGCACTTTGTATATTTATTTGGCCACTACTGAACCAATATTTTGTTCTATGTGCTTTTTTGATTTAGAGGGATACTCTTGTCACCATATACACATTAGCTAATTGAAGTGATTATGGTGTCAGAGTGCAGTATTATATTTGCACAAAATGGAGTTTCCATAAAAGAGCCTGCAATTACACATTCTTTATACGAACTCATACCAGTCTGTTGGTATGTCAGTACGGATGTAAGGGGACTTTCAAATGCCTCTTTCCTAAAGGGAGCATATTTACAATGCTATGTGTTCTGAGAGTCTGAAATTGTAATTGCTGGCTTTAATTCAGAGCTAAGAGCTTTCCTTTTAAGCCCTATTTGGCCTAACATAAGACTTCACGAATGGTACTCTGGCACTGTAACATTTTCAGTAATCTGAAGTGATCATGGTTTCTAGAGTGTATAATTTAAAAATTATATTACAGTTATAAATGCAGAGATGAAAACTGGAATAAAATAAATGAAGTCGGGGCAATACAAGCACTGCCGTACTTATCTGCGCAACAAAAATAAAGAATCATAAAAAAATATATAGCGCAAGATCTGCTATTTAGAGATACTTTTATGCAGTTCAAGTAGGCACCAATGTAGAAAATTAATACAATAATATGTGGTGCTAAAACTACCACACGCCTTTGCTGTGGTAAGTAAGCCGAAAACTAAAATAAAACATTAGAGCAGCCATTTTTCTTTAGCTCTTGGTACTTTCTCACAGGAGCTATATTGTACACTGGTTCTTTGGGATCGCGTTGGACTGCTGGATTTTCCATAGATAGTCTAGCACTTGCGGAATAAAGTGCCTTAGGCATATATTGCGCAATCCTTGAGATTATGCCTGTTCCTATTGGTCATTGCGACTGGCAGTTGGGGTGACTCCTTTTGCCGGAGAGTGTCAATTACATGAGACAAAGAAGTGCCTAAAAATAAATGCATACATAACTAGCAGCTCACATTCTGCAATGCTTACACGTGTCAGGCTGCTGTTATGGCATCTGTGCACCTAGAACACTACATTAAACTATGCTGATTTTGTAGCTTAGAGTGTCCATTTAATGTTTGTTAAACATGTATACCTTTTTTGTGTGCAGGTCTTAATCTTGTTTAAACTGATTCTTCTTGAGAAAAAGGTAAGTTAAAGTCAAAATGTTCTGATTTTCATTTTATTAAAGTGTGCATGATATGTGATAATTACATAGTGGCACATGCATTGTAATAGGCCTTTATGTATGTATAGAATGGATAATGCATGATAAACTATTTGCTAAACAATACATTTCAAAAGATAGGCTGAAAAATAAGCATTTCATCTGTTTCTGATTTGGAGCAGTTTGGAATTTTACCAGGATATGGAGAAACAATATTTCTTGGTATTCATATTATTCATCAACACACTATTATACCACATAACTGTAGTAGCCTTGAATATTCAGTTTTTTTCAAAAAAGCATCTAGATTTTATTAAGGAACACTTTAAGCACCATAACCACTACAGCCTGCAGTAATGATTTATGGTGCCAGTACATTTGTGCCCTCTCACATTAAGTAACCAAATTATTTAAGAATGACAACTTATCTGAGTTCCATCTCCTCCTTTGCTGCTCAAAGTTCCTGCAAGGAGGTTTTGTTGGCTCCACTGAGTTAAGACTTGCAGTTCAGAGCTGTTAATAGGCTGGTTAATAGGTGCTGCTCTCTACTTCCTCACAGCCAGAAGAAAAGCCAGTGACTCCTAAGCAGGAGTTTCTGTTAGATCTCATGAACTAAACCCTACAATGCAGGCTAGTGTGTTGTCTGACAGTGTCAACTGATTGCTCTCATCCATTGAACTATGCCCTGAACTGTTAAGCTTAGCTGAATGAAGTGAGCTTCCTGATAAGTGGAGGTGTGGAGCAGTGCCCAGTTGACCACATGTAAGAAGTAAACTGTAAACCTTGTGGCTTGACTCCTTATATTGTGGGGGGCAGGAGGGGAGGGGTCACCAGGGCACTCCCAGTACCATAACCACTAGATTGGAATGTTTCTTTAACCCCTTCCTGACCGCGGATGTATCTGGTACGTCCGACAAAAAACAGTCCTTAAGGACCCTGGCCATACCTGATATGTCCGCGGCTAATTAGAGCGCTGGAAGCGATCATGATCGCTTACTGCAGCTCTGATGGTATTGCAGCGATACCTCGATGTCGAAGCATCGTATAACACCTCTCCTTACGGCCGGGCACCGGGTGATCGCTCCCCCCGGAGCGATCACTTCTGGGTTGCTCCACGTGGAGCCTGGCAGTGAGACAGAGCATCGGAAACCATCGGGCAGGCTTCCGATGCTCTGCCTGTGTGCGGAGTGCATCTACCCCTCGAAGAAAGAAGAAGATAATTAAAAAAAATACAATTAAATAAATTATTTAAACCTATTAACCCTCCCGCCCCCCTGCCATGTGGCTCCCAAGACAGTGCATCATGGGGCTTCTGGGGGCTGCCTCATCATAGAGTCAGGCTAGGGACATCCAATCAGAGCTTGCCCCTATAACATTGTTTATTCTGACTATAATCCCCATTTGTCTGATCAGGTCAATATTGACTCTGTTCAGTGTGGATCTCCCTCTCTTCACTTGTGTTTTAGTGACAGAGGGAGAGAGATCTGTGTTTTAGGTAGAGAGATTTAGGTAGGGATTTGTAAAATTGTGAGCTCTTTTCACAGCCATTATCTCCTATCTTGCCAGTGATCACTATAATCACTGGCTCTTGCACAGCAGCACTTATTTTGCTGTCTGTGCATTTTTTTTTAGGGGTTACATTTCTTATTTTATTTTTGGTGACAGATCATGAAGTAAAGTGATTGTGATCATGTCACAGAGGTCGTATAACGCTGAGGAGGCGTATGCCATCCTTGCGTTAGTCTGACGCGTCTATGTCTGACTCTGACCCTGATTTTGACCCTGCCAGGTGCTCCGATACATCACTAGATACAGTGTCTGCTGCTAGTGATGTATCTAGTTATGATGTATCTAGTTATGATGTATCTGTGGCTGCTAGTCCCTCTGCCAGAAGGAGACGTGCTTCTCTAGCTGGTAGTACTGCTGAGGAGTGTTTAGTGCCTCATCACCAGAGGCCAGATATCCCACCCTTCACTGCAAATCCTGGCATCAATTTGGATGTCGCAGGATTTAGCCCTCAGCAGTTTATGGAGGTGTTTCTGGGTGATGATGTATTGTGGAACATTGTCGCCCAAACTAATTTATATGTCGATCAGTTCCGTGCTGCAAAGCCTGACTCTTTTTTGGCAAAGCAGCAATGGGCCCCCAGCGATGTGCCAGAATGTAAAAAAATTCTGGGCTTTGACTATGCTGATGGGAATCATAAAGAAGCCCTCCATCCGCTCCTATTGGAGCAGTAGCCCCATCTGCTCTACCTCCAGTGTTTGTCGAGGAAGAGGTATGAAATGATTCTACCTTTTTAATGCACTTCAGCGACAACAGCCTGTGCCCCCCAAGGGAGCATCCCCAGTTTGACAGGCTGTATAAAATCCACCGTCTGATGACCCACTTCGCTGCCAGGTTTGCAGAGGCTTATACACCTCGAAGGAATATATGTGTGGATGAATCCCTGATGAAGTATAAGGGAAGGCTGGGATTCAAGCAGTATATTCCTTCCAAGCGCTCAAGGTATGGTGTAAAGGTGTATGTATAAGCTCTGTGATAGCGAGACTGGGTATACTCAGGCCTTCTGTGTGTACAAGGGAAAAGATAGCCACTTGTCCTTCCAGGTTGCCCAGAACATATGGCAACCAGTGGCAAGATTGTCTGGGACATGATATTCTCCCTGATGAACAAAGGGTACCACTTGTATACTGACAATTTTTATACAAGTGTCCCTTTGTTCAAGCTACTGTATTGTTTTGATACAGTAGCTTGTGGTACAATAAAAAAAGAATCGCGTAGGTTTCCCAGGACAACTTGCACGCCCACGGCTATGAATTGGGGAGCTGTTGGCAGTTAAGTACAGAGACAAGAAAGATGTGTACCTTCTTACCACCATCCAAACTGAGAAGACTGTGGAGGTCTCTGTTCGTGGCAGAGCTGAGAGCCCAAGGAAGCCATTGTGTATCAAGGCCTATAACCGGCATATGGGTGGGGTAGATCTGGCAGATCAGCTGCTGCAGCCCTACCTAATTATACGCAAGACCAGGGCCTGGTACAAAAAGGTTGCAATCTACTGATTGCAATCTCAATGCTTTTTTCTTGTTCAAAAAAGCAAACCCCGGAATGCAACTGAGTTTTTTTTACAGTTTCCGCTCCAGATCATTTCAGGAATTTTGTACCGTGATACACCTGCTCCCCGGGTGGTGATGGGAGAGAGCAGAGTTGGGGCTACACGTTTTATTTTTACGATAAACACAGACGGGTCCATTTTTAATTTTTTTTTACTGCTTGCCGCTCAGTTTTTTTTTGTTATGTTTAGCCTATGTATGGGGGGCATGGGTGTACCCAGGAGGCCTTGCAGAAAACAACCTGGAATGTTTTCTTGCAATAACCAACAGCAGGCTCTCCCAAATCACAGTCAAAAAGCAATGTGTGTGTAAAAACGAAAACTGAAAAATTACCGCCACACACTTTCTACAATTTATTGGGCTAGAACAGTTGCATCAAAGCACTCCATATACAATACCTTGTGGTGTCTACGTTTCAAATATATACACTTTCATGGCAATAAATAAAACTGGGGTACGTGATAAGCCCCAAACTGAAGATAAGCCTATCAGAAGAAATACTGTAAATTTCAACTCCAATTACAATTACAAGTCGTACAATTGTAACCGTGGTTTTATCAGAGTCCATACAGGTATTCAAACAGCATACTTGCAAAAACAATATTCAAGGATATAATCTTTCAATGTAGGGTAATAACTGCTTGATCCAAGGATAAATCTGACTGCCATCTGGGGTCAAGAAGGATTTTGTGTTCCTAGCTTGTTGCAAAATTGTGCTTCAAACTGGGTTTTTTTGCCTCTTTTTTTGGACCAACAGCAAAAAACAAATGTGAGGAAGGCTGAACTTGATGGACGCAAGTCTCTTTAACTATGTAACCGAACATAGAAACATAGAAACATAGAATGTGACGGCAGATAAGAACCATTCGGCCCATCTAGTCTGCCCAGTTTTCTAAATACTTTCATTAGTCCCTGGCCTTATCTTATAGTTAGGATAGCCTTATGCCTATCCCACGCATGCTTAAACTCCTTTACTGTGTTAACCTCTACCACTTCAGCTGGAAGGCTATTCCATGCATCCACTACCCTCTCAGTAAAGTAATACTTCCTGATATTATTTTTAAACCTTTGTCCCTCTAATTTAAGACTATGTCCTCTTGTTGTGGTAGTTTTTCTTCTTTTAAATATAGTCTCCTCCTTTACTGTGTTGATTCCCTTTATGTATTTAAATGTTTCTATCATATCCCCCCTGTCTCGTCTTTCCTCCATGCTATACATGTTAAGATCCTTTAACCTTTCCTGGTAAGTTTTATCCTGCAATCCATGAACCAGTTTAGTAGCCCTTCTTTGAACTCTCTCTAAGGTATCAATATCCTTCTGAAGATATGGTCTCCAGTACTGTGTACAGTACTCCAAGTGAGGTCTCACCAGTGTTCTGTACAATGGCATGAGCACTTCCCTCTTTCTACTGCTAATACCTCTCCCTATACAACCAAGCATTCTGCTAGCATTTCCTGCTGCTCTATTACATTGTCTGCCTACCTTTAAGTCATCAGAAACAATCACCCCTAAATCCCTTTCCTCAGATGTTGAGGTTAGGACTCTATCAAATATTCTGTACTCTGCCCTTGGGTTTTTACGTCCAAGATGCATTATCTTGCACTTATCCACATTAAATGTCAGTTGCCACAACTCTGACCATTTTTCTAGTTTACCTAAATCATTTTCCATTTGGCTTATCCCTCCTGGAACATCAACCCTGTTACATATCTTAGTATCATCCGCAAAAAGACACCTTACCATCAAGACCTTCTGCAATATCACTAATAAAAATATTAAAGAGAATGGGTCCAAGTACAGATCCCTGAGGTACCCCACTGGTGACAAGCCCAAGCTTCGAATATACTCCATTGACTACAACCCTCTGTTGCCTGTCACTCAGCCACTGCCTTACCCATTCAACAATATTGGAATCCAAACTCAAAGATTGTAGTTTGTTGATAAGCCTTCTATGTGCAACAGTGTCAAAAGCCTTACTGAAATCGAGGTAAGCAATGTCTACTGCACCACCCTGATCTATAATTTTAGTTACCCAATCAAAAAAATCAATAAGATTAGTTTGGCATGATCTCCCTGAAGTAAACCCATGTTGTCTCTGATCTTGAAATCCATGTGTTTTTAGATGTTCAACAATCCTATCCTTTAACATGGTTTCCATCACTTTCCCCACTACTGAAGTTAGGCTTACTGGCCTATAGTTGCCCGACTCCTCCCTATTACCTTTCTTGTGAATGGGCACAACATTCGCTAACTTCCAATCTTCTGGGACTACTCCTGTTATCAATGATTGGTTAAATAAATCTGTTAATGGTTTTGCTAGTACACCACTAAGCTCTTTTAATAGCTTTGGGTGTATTCCATCAGGTCCCATTGACTTATTTGTCTTTACTTTTGACAGTTGAAATAGAACCTCTTCCTCTGTAAACTCACGTGTAATAAATGACTCATTTATCCTTTTTCTTAACTGAGGTCCCTTTCCTTCATTTTCATCTGTAAATACCGAACAAAAATATTCATTGAGGCAGTCAGCTAGACCTTTATCCTCATCTACATACCTTCCTTCTTTTGTTTTTAATCTAACTAATCCTTGTTTTACTTTTCTTTTCTCATTTATGTATCTAAAAAAGGTTTTGTCCCCCTTTTTTACTGACTGTGCTATTTTCTCTTCTGTGTGTGATTTGGAAGCTCTTATAACTTGCTTAGCCTCTTTCTGCCTAATCTTATAGGTCATTCTGTCTTCCTCACTCTGGGTTTTTTTATAATTACTAAATGCTAACTTTTTGTTTTTTACTATTTTGGCTACATCTGTGGAGTACCACAGTGGTTTCTTGAATTTTTTGCTTTTACTGACAAGCCTAATGCTATTTTCTGTTGCCTTCAGTAGTGCAACTTTTAAATAATCCCATTTCTTTTGGACTCCATTTAAATTGCTCCAGTCTGATAATGACTCCTTTACACATATTCTAATTTTGGAAAAGTCTGTTTTTCTAAAGTCTAAAACTTTTGTTTTTGTGTGGTGTGACTCAGTCACTGTTCTTATATTAAACCACACTGACTGATGATCACTGGATCCTAAACTTTCACCTACAGTAATATCGGATACCAAATCTCCATTTGTTAACAGTAAATCTAGTATGGCCTCTTTACGAGTTGGCTCCTCAACGACTTGTTTTAGAGACAATCCCAGTAGGGAGTTTAGAATATGTGTGCTCCTGGCACAAGTAGCTATTTTTGTTTTCCAATTTATATCAGGAAGATTAAAGTCGCCCATGATGATAACTTCCCCCTTCATTGTCATTTTAGCTATTTCTTCAACTAGTAGATTATCTAACTCTTCAATTTGTCCTGGGGGCCTATAAATCACACCTACACGAGTTACTGTGTGATTACCAAATTCTAACGTAACCCAAACTGACTCTATGTTCGCCTCACTAACCTTTATTAGGCTAGATTTTATGTTATTCTTTACATACAGGGCCACCCCTCCCCCTTTCTTGCCTTCCCTGTCTTTTCTATATAAAGAGAACCTTCCCCAAATCCTGGCAAACCTATGCATTGGGGGCATGACTGTACTGCTGGAGTGTTTTCTTGCAATAACCAACTGTCCCCTAAGTCACACTAATGTGTGTGTAAAAATGAAAATTGAAAAATTACCACCACACATTTTCTCCAATTTTTTGATTAAAACGATTGCATCAAAGGCATCAAAACACTCCATATACAATATCTTGGGGTGTCAACTTTTCAAATATATGCACGCTCATGGCAAGAAAATAAATTGGGATCTCTAAAAAGGCCCCCAAAAAGAATATAGGCAAAGAAGATATGTCAAATTTGAAAAACCCATGTCAGAAGTTTGGCATTGCACACCCCCCTCTCCCGCCCCCCAAACAACCCAACAAACCTATGCATAGGTGGTATTGTGGTACTCAGGAGATGTTGCTGAACATGGGTGCATGATCAGCTGTGAAAATTCCAAGTTGGAAAACTGGAAGGCGCATCTTTAAAAACAGGTATTTCAGCCCCCCAGAGAACCCGACACACCTGTACATGGGTGGTATCACTGTACTCAGGAGATGTTGCTGAACACATATTTTGGTGATATTTGGCAGTAATCCTTAAAGTTCTCAGTACATGTATTCTTAAATTGCTATGTGTGTCAAAAAAAATCACCAATTTAATTTTTTTTACAATTGGTATAGATTGGTGGTAAAATGGTAGCATAAAAAGAGCACGAAAAGAGTCACTATATAAGTTTAATACCTTAGGTTGTTTTTTAAAACAAAATATATACATTTGAAGGGTTATTCAGGGATTCCGGACAGATACCAGTGTTACAATGTAATTTGTATTAATTTTGAAAATAAAAAAATGGTTTGGAAAAGCAAAGTGCTACTTCTGCTTATTGCCCTATAACTTGCAAAAAAAAAAGCTAAGAACATGTTAACATTGGGTATTTCTAAAATCAGGACAAAATTTAGAAACTATGTAGCATGGGTGGTTGTAGATGCACAGCAGATTTGGGGGGGTGAAAGTCTGAAAAGGTGTGTTTTTGTTTTTAATTTTTTAAACCTATTTTATATATATAAAAAAAAAAATTATAGTAATTCATATGATATGATGAAAATAATGGTATCTTTAGAAAGACTATTTAATGGTAAGAAACACTGTATATAATACGTGTGGGTACAGTAAATGAGTAAAGGGAAAATTACACCTAAACACAAACACCGCAGAAATGTGAAAAGAGCCCTGGTCCTTAATGGTAAGAAAATTTAAAAACGGTCTGGTCATTAAGGGGTTAAGAATGACAACTTACCTGGCTCCCATCATTTTCTGCCCTGCTGCCAGAAGCTTCTAAAGGAGTTTCCTTTAGCTCCACTGAGCTAAGTCCTGCCTCATTTGCTGATTGCTCTCAGCCAATGAGCAGGGCCCTGCACTGAGTAAGAGCTTGCGTAGAGGCAGTTGCCAGCACTTGGCAGACCTGTTCTTAAACAGTTTGACTTCTTGTTCTGGGAAAGTGCCACTACAAAACTTAACAAATGCAAAAGCATTTTTTTAAAGCAGAAATGTCATAAACAATAAGTGAGAATTATACAGAATATTATGTTACAAAGATTTCTAAAAGTCTACACCTGCCTTTTAAAATGGTGTTTACCAGAGAGACATAAAACAGAACTGCTAAAATCTGATGCATAAGTTAATGTTTAATTATGTTTTTATTATGACAATATAGCCTATTGTAATTGGTGCAATGGAAAAAAAATACTTTAAGAGTAAGATATGCATTATTTTAACTGACAGTTGGTAACATTTTAACATTAATCAATGCTTATCTTCTGTAGGTTCTGTTTTTTGTTTCTCCTGTTAACAGACTGGTTGGTGCATTGATGACTGTCTTGTCTCTCTTTCCAGGTAAGATCATTTTACAGTAAAACAAAGCAATAACCATTGATATAGATATGTATTTATGTAACCTCAAATGCAGGTAAGCTGACAATCAGATTTTACCTGCAAATTTTAAGGCAGGGGTGTCCAAAAGGTAGATCCCCAGATGTTGTAGAACTACAACTCCCATAATGCTTTGCATACCTTTAGAATGACAAAGCATCATGAAAGCTGTGGTTTTAAAACATCTGGTGATCTACGTACTGGGCACCCCTGCTTTAACCTCTTAAGGACCAAACTTCTGGAAGAAAAGGGAATCATGACATATCACACATGTCATGTGTCCTTAAAGGATTAAGACAATCTAAGTGTGCTGGGTGGGGTAGAATAACATGGCTTAAATTGCACAGTTTACCATGTAGTAAATAAGGATTTTTTTGAGTACTTCCTGCAAAGCAAAAGAATGTTAGATTTGATCAATTTTGTGATGTTCAAGGATTAGTTTGCCCTTGTGCATGTGGACATAGTAACAATACTAGATCATTCTGAACATTATTGGGGGTTGTAGTAGTTATTTCTTGTGTGTGAAAGTTTACACCTTTCTAAAGAAAAGTCATGCAGGGTTCACTGTATCAAAACCTGTGGTTCCATTTCAGCATATTTTAATGAAAGTTTTGATCGTCCCATAAATAGGTATGATTGAACATGGGTTAACAGACAGTTCACAGTACAGACCACGGAAGAGCATGTCGGAAGATGTGGAATTACCTGCTGTTGTGCCTACAGAGGATTATTTCTCTCCCGTTACTACCCAGGCATCAACTGCAAAAGAAGTAGAGCAGTTTCACAACATCCCAGCTGAAGTGCCTCTTTTTAAATCAGAGATGGACATTAATGGTAGTGTTGAACAAATACGGCCTCCTTCCCACACATCTCCAGAATCTATAGAGAGTGATTGGGAGACTCTAGATCCAAGTATACTTGAGGAATGTATCACAAAGGATGAAGAGGAAGTAGGAAGGCCAGAACAGACTGATAATTTTAACAAGGACCTGGTTTCTTCAGGGAGCATTCCCATTACAGTTCAACCTCAATCTGCCACAGGACAGACCATATTCGTTCCAGGACTTATATCTGGGCTAGAAGAAGACCAATATGGAATGCCTCTGGCCATCTTTACAAAGGTCAGTTGCATGAAACCTTTGCAAAATACAGGTTTTGGCTACTTATCTTGAGACCATAAAAGAATTAACTCTTTTCCGAACACTAGACAAAGTTGGTTTGTTAAAGACCAATGCAAAGAATAATTAAAATGTAACCATTTCTCCTAATAAAGTTATCACATTTTATCTAGGGCTTGAAATTTCAAGTCCTTCACCAGGAGTTACTCACCTCTGCAAGCCCGAAGGGTCCATGGCACACTAAGCAGAGGTGAATTTCTATTTGCCAGGTCTAGATTTTATCTCACCAATGTCAATCCAATACAGTTTAGAAGATGGCACACTCTTCAACTTATCAACCATTGTGTCTGCAGACCTGGGTAGGCAAAGCACATGAAATCAGTAGCGACAAAAAAATAATAATAGACTGGGCACCTGAAGCTGGTTTCTGGCAGGTTTATAGGAAAACAACCATACAACTTTTCACCTCCAAAAGCTCGAAAAACTCTCCTTTTTGGAGACGAAACGTTGCTTTGTTCTTTTTCAATAAATCAGTCTCATGTGCCCCGTCTGTTTTCTTTTTAAGTTTATAAAAACTTACAGAAATATAGTATCAAATGAGTTGCAAAAAGAATGGGCAGTAAAATTTAGGAATCATCAAGACTAGCTTTGGCTGCTTGTTTTTTTTGTTTTTGTTTTTTCTTAAAAACTAGAAGGACTTGGACTTCTTGCACTACATTCACTAAGCTGTATTGGTTATGTTCCTCAGAGTGTCCATTTCAGGTTGCCTGTAATCCTGTTTAGGCAATTAGTATTTGAGTTTAAATACCCATCCACTAATTATCTCTTAATTGTCCATTTTTTTCCAGGGCTATTTGTGTTTACCATACATGGCACTGCAGCAGCATCATCTACTCTCTGATGTTAGTATTCGTGGATTCGTAGCTGGGGCAACAAACATTCTATTTCGCCAACAAAAGCACCTGAGTGATGCCATTGTCGAGGTGGGTAATTCCCAAGAACACAAAGGCTATAAGTAGGGTGTGCTTTAGAATAAATCTGTGTGCATTGTTTTTGAACAGTTTTTAGATTGATTAAAACACAATCAGGGTTATTTACTAAAGTGAGAATTCAGAGTAGCCAAAAAGAAAGTATAGTTGAATTAGAGAATTTTTCCATTGCGACAATTTTAACCTTAAATTTGAAATTCACTTTGAATTCACGTAGGTTTCTCACTTTAATGAATATTCTTGAATTACTTTTCAATAGTGAACAAGAGAAAGAGAGTTTACAGTGTTGATCAAAACCAGCACCGGTGTCTCACATAAAGGTTACGTAGTTACCCAAGGGCATGAACCCTAAACATACGTTTAACAAAGAAACAAAAGAGTGGGATGGGGAGTCCGTCTGCATAAAGCAGGGCGGATGCCCACTCCACCAAAAGGGTACCTCTTAAAATTAAAATTCGTATAAGTGGTAAAAACCTTTTATTAAGCCGAATATTTAAACACAAAAAAAATAATAGTACAAACCTAACAATAGTGAAAACCAAGTTATAATACACCTTTAAAATATGGGTGGAGTTGTCCAAAACAGCCACATTGAATACTAGGAGGGTATTATGTAGCTAATGTGAATGTCCTCCAAAAAAAATCCTATAGTGAATACATAGATAAACACCTCCAAAATATCGGTGTTCTGCAGGGTCCTGGCATTCATATGGAGGTTACTCTGACCACAACGCCTATACATAGAGATTGCTGGAGACCAGAAACACCCCTTAATGGCAATGGTGTTCCCTGATGGCAGTGGCCTCTATCAGCAAGATAACACACTTTGCCACATTACACAAATTGTTCAGGAACGGTTTGAGGAACATGCCCAAGAGTTGAAGATCTTGTTTTGGCCTCAAAATTCCCCAGATCTCAATCGAAGGATCTGCTACTAATGTCTTGATACCAGATACCACAGGACGCGTTAAGAGGTCTTGTGAAGTCCAGCCTCGACACATCATAGTTATTTTGGCAGCAAAAGGGGGACCTGCATGATATTAGGCAGGAATGTTTAATTTTGTGGCGGATTAGTTTATCTGCTTTACAAAAATCATTGAACAATTGAGTTAGCCAAGATGATTAGCAAAATAGAGATAGTATGAATTGTTAGGAATGCCTTGCCTATTCAGCCATACAATATTTGGTGCTGCTGAAAATATGAATGACTAATTGTATACTTATTTGTTTAATATAAATTGTCAACAATGCATGAGGTCACACATTCAGGGTTGTCCACTAAAGTGAGAATCAAGAATCTAAAGTGAATTCAAAACATAGGCCAAAATAGCCAATTTAGAAAAACAAATTGAAATTATTTCTTTGGTCAATTTGGCTATTTGGTCCTTACATTTAATTTTAATTTGAATGCAAGAAGTTCTAACGTCTGTGAATAACCGTATCGTTGAGAGTGAGTAGAGTGAGCAAGTCTGTGATATTTGCAACAATTGTCATTACAATGTTTATAATGTGTGCATGTACGTGTGTGTGTACATTTGTGTAAATAATGTCTGTTTGTGTGTGTGTGTGTGTGTTTGAGTCAGGTTTACAATCATTATTTCTGATTATTGGCTAATTAGGTAGAAGAAACCCGAATCCAAATTCATGACCCAGAGCTCAGGAAGATCCTGAACCCTACAACCGCTGACCTCCGATTCACCGATCACCTAGTAAAGCACGTTACAGAAAACCGGGATGATGTGTTCTTGGATGGCACAGGTTGGGAGGGTGGAGACGAATGGATAAGAGCTCAATTTGCCCTCTACCTCCATTCCTTACTTTCAGCCACGACACAGCAAGGTAATTGTCCTGCTAGAGAACGATGAAAGGTATTTGATTTCTAATGAGTTCTCGTTCATCTTTGTATAAAAAAAATCATTACTGTTATCGGTTAAATTGATATAATCATAAAACATAGGTTTGCTAGTCGAGGCCCTCGAAGGCCGTTCTGGATTAACCAAGTTGTACTGGTACCATCTAAGTACCTAGGCTATTTTGACAACATTTACATGTCTATGTCTCTATGATGGCAATATGGCCTGGCCTGTACATGGTGAACTACTAATTGCACTGTGGATTCTGGGACTACCTAAATGAAGCCTATTTAGCAGATGTTGAATTGGGTACAAGTGGTCCTGGTTTTGTTTCCCTACTGATCCAGCTCTCTTGTGCTGATATTCCTATCTCATTGAGCAAACTGAGAGATTGTGCATGTGCTAAGTTTGCTTTTTTTATGTTTACACATTTACTTTGATTTAGTTTGTTTTTTACTACAATAGATTGCTGTTTGGCATGCGTATTTTTGGACTGTATCTTTATATGTTACTGTTTTTTCGTGCCATAATTTGCAGTGTACTTTTTCCTTCTTATTGCTGAATGTACTACTTTTAAGGTTTACCACCTTGTTTTTTTTGTGTGTTTTCTATTCTGGAATTTTTTTATAGTACCCCATTAGCCCTTTTAGGGAGTTTACACAGATCCGCCTCCTCTTTACTTGTTTAAAGGGACACTATAGTTAGTCACCTGAACAACTTTAGCTTAATGAAGCAGTTTTGGTGTATAGAACATGCCCCTGCAGCCTCACTGCTCAATCCTCTGCCATTTAGGAGTTAAATCCCTTTGTTTATGAACCCTAGTCACACCTCCCTGCATGTGACTTACACAGCCTTCCATAAACACTTCCTGTAAAGAGAGCCCTATTTAGGCTTTCTTTATTGCAAGTTCTGTTTAATTAAGATTTTCTTATCCCCTGCTATGTTAAAAGCTTGCTAGACCCTGCAAGAGCCTCCTGTATGTGATTAAAGTTCAATTTAGAGATTGAGATACAATTATTTAAGGTAAATTACATCTGTTTGAAAGTGAAACCAGTTTTTTTTTTCATGCAGGCTCTGTCAATCATAGCCAGGGGAGGTGTGGCTAGGGCTGCATAAACAGAAACAAAGTGATTTAACTCCTAAATGACAGTGAATTGGGCAGTGAAATTGCAGGGGAATGATCTATACACTAAAACTGCTTTATTTAGCTAAAGTAATTTAGGTGACTATAGTGTTCCTTTAAGGTGCTCTACACTGCTTGTTACTACCAATTGCCATGCCCATAGAGATTTATGCTAAACTACAGAACTTCTATTTGTAACAACAAATTAGTTGTTCTTCTGGCTTTCATTTCTGAACTGTTTCTTATTTGTATCTAGCATTACCCATCAAACTTATGTATATTTTCTACTTTCATATATCTAGCTAGCACTTTCATTGTTTTATAGGATGATGAAAACTTCATGTAGGATTGAGAATATACCCATGTTGCTGAAGGGATGATACTGAGATTATACCTAATTTTCTACATGTTTCTTGGACAGTGACTTAAAGGACAATTGTCAACTGAAAACAATTTTTAATGTATTCATTTTTTTAATATACCTTTACTGTATGACAGGAGCCTTCCAATATTTCTGTAATTTATACGTTTCATAATGTGTGTATATAGCATTGATAAGTAACTGATCTTTTTTTTAATCTGGTAATGAACAGCAATTGCCATTATCAGTCATTTTTGTTCACAACCATATGCTATTTTGCAAATGGTAGTTCATTGCCCCTTTCGCACCGGTAGTATATTGTGTTCAAACTTAATCAGTAATGGATATCTCTGTTCCTGGGGCTCGTGGAGGGGTTTGGCCTTCTCCACACAAACTATGTACCGTGTCCCAGTACCATCTAAAAAAAAAATACTCCGTGGGATATTCTCACTGTGAGGTGAGAGTAGGATGGGCCACGGGTGCTTATTCTACCCCCCTAGCTGGAGCTGGTCGAACTATGGGGATTGCCTGGACCCATTCACAAATTGAGCTTTTGACGGAAAGGTTCCTTGAATCGCTATAGAACTGTTCACTGCATTGAAACTGTGTCACATCCTGGTGAACGTTTGATCGGTTGTCTCTCGGTCACCCAACCGCTGGTGCTATTTGGAGAGGATGTGGAGTAAGTTGATGAGGCATCTAAGGATACCCAAGACTTTAGAGCATGCCTCTCCCCAGATCTCTAGGAACCCCTTTTGTGAGATAGGGAACAACCAACCAGTCAAAGGCATGGTACACCACGCCGGATCAGAGAATAGCAAAGACCCAGTGAAATTTCAACACACTTCTGCTTAACCCTCTAAAAAGCGCCCTGATTGCTAAAGTTTTAGCGTGCCACGGTGACTCTGCGATCCACGTTAAAGTTCCAGGAAAGTTCGGGGTTGCTCCCAGTCAGGCGCACCATGTTGCAACGGCCCCCTGGCCGGTGAAGGGTGACTCTTGAGCCGCTAGGAAGGGGCGCTGGGCTGTGAGACATGGGCTGGATGGTATGTTGGTAGTGAAGGTAGTCTTTTAAAAGAGGGGTGGCATTTGGGGAGGGATCTAAGTAGCTTAGGTAGCGAGAGGGTCCGTCACAGTATAGTATAGTTGCATCATGATAAACTGTAAAATTGCTGGTAATGTATTGTGATCTACAGTGAGATTTCAGCCTTATGGTGACTACTCATACAGCAATAATCATGGCAAGCAGACAAATGCATTTTAAATGTTGTTATATTAACAATCTTATCATATCTAGTATGTTAAACATTTTTATTAGAACCAGTTTTTGTGCCTTTTCACCTACACACATTTAGTAGGACCATTTTTCTTTACCATTTCTTTTTCTACCTAACACTAAAAACTGTCATTATACAGACAATGAAAAGCTATCAGATTATGGATCTGCTTTTGTAAGCACTTGGAAAATTACACACAATTACAGAGTGTGGAACAGTAACAAACACCCAGCTCTCGCAGAGGTGAATCCAAGGTAAGAAATCAAATGTTCTGATTAAATTAATAACAAATGCAAAGGCAAATATATATTATATTTATTTTCACCTCATGTTTTGTGACATACATATTTTTGTACATTAAAATAACTCCAATATGGGCATCTGTCCATGCTTCCTTAATCCTACTGAATACAATATAACCACAAACAAAACAGCCAAAATTGTGTGTGCGTGCACAAGTGTGTGTGTTAGCTAAAAAAAATTTTAATCTTTAGAATAGTGGCGATCCTCTGCTAGATGTTTAGGTCCACTGAAACATCTACATTTTGCTTTGTGGTTGCTGAAGATAAGCCTGCAGGAACTGAGTATACTCAACAGAACAACTACATTAAGCTGTAGTTTTTCTGGTAACTATAGTGTCCCTTTAATGGTTGGATGAAATTATTATTAATCCATCTCAGATTGTCTTTTATATATCTCCAAGTAGCATAGAGAGAGCACTTTCAGGATTCCAAAGGTATTAAAAATAATACTTAACTTTTATTATCTTCAATTAAGAGATCAACGTTTCAGTTTGTCAGCCAAACTTTCATCATGATAAAAATAACATCTTAAAAGACAATCAAATATACCCACCACCAATATACACTTACTCAATAAGTGAAGGGATACTGTCTGAGACAAACTTGGTCGGAGCCAGAATGAGTGATTGACTGACCCCGATTATGTCATCACGTAATGTCCCGCATCATGACGTCATCACTATGGAAACCTGACGCCCAGTCCGTTCTGTATATCCAAACATTAAGCAAACTATGATAACCTGTGCAGAGAAGAGAAATCTTCCTACTGCACATATAGTCTCTGATCCTGATGAAAGTCCCTGCTGGGACTGAAACGTTGATCTTATTTTTAATGGATTACTAATAAACTGTAAGTTTTAACCTTCAAAAGTCCGAGCGTGCTGATCACTACCTGTACGTGTGTGTGTGTGTGTGTGTGTGTGTGTGTGTGTATATATCACCTGATGCGTTTTTTTTATTTATTTTTTAGCTGCAAATCCTAATAACCCCTTAAAACCGGAGGGCGTACTATTACGCCCTATTCTAAGCGGCTCTAAACGCCGCAGGACGTAATAGTACGCCCTCCGGTTTTCTGTTACTTACCCGGTTATCGCGGTTGGGGGGGACTCACCTGGGATCCCGTATATAAATACCGTATATACTCGAGTATAAGCCGACCCGAATATAAGCCGAGGCCCCTAATTTTACCCCCAAAAAATGGGAAAACTTATTGACTCGAGTATAAGACTAGGGTGGGAAATGCAGCAGCTACTGGTAAATTTCTAAATAAAATTAGATCCTAAAAAAAATATATTAATTGAATATTTATTTACAGTGTGTGTATAATGAATGCAGTGTGTGTATAATGAATGCAGTGTGAGTGTATGAGGGCAGTGTGTGTGTATGAGGGCCGTGTGTGTGTGTGTGTGTTGCAGAGCCTTGGTGGGGGGTGGGCAATTTTTTTTATTATTTAAATTTATTTATTATTATTTATTATTATTATTATTATTATTTATTATTTAATTTAATATTTTTTTTATTATTACTATATATTTTTTTTCGTCCCCCCTCCCTGCTTGATATATGGCAGGGAGGGGGGCTCTCCTTCCCTGGTGGTCCAGCATTGGTAGTTCAGTGGGGGGGAGAAGGGGGCTGTCAGAGCTGTAACTTACCTGTCCTGCAGCTCCTGTCAGCTCCCTTCTCCTCCGCGCCGTCCGTTCAGCTCACACTGTAAGTCTCGTGAGAGCCGCGGCTCTCGCGAGACTTACACTGGGAGCTGACCGAGGTGCTGAACGGACGGCGCGGAGGTGGAGGGAGCTGACAGGAGCTGCAGGAGAGGTAAGTAAACTCTTTGACAGCCCCCACAGCCCCTGTCTGTATTATGGCAATGCAAATTGCCATAATACAGACTATTGACTCGAGTATAAGCCGAGTTGGGGTTTTTCAGCACAAATAATGTGCTGAAAAACTCGGCTTATACTCGAGTATATAAGGTAATTAAAAAATATATAGATGTGTTATTTCGTTCTAACTGTATTGTGATATTAATATATATATATATATATATCAAAATACACATAGAACGAAATAATATATATCTATATACATAAATATATACGTGTATATATATATATATATATACCTATGTATAAATAAAAAAAATATTATATATATCTATATACATATATTAATTCTACATATATATTTATGTAATATTTTTCTGTCATATGGTGGCAGTAACTTATGGGTTTTGCTCCTCCCTGTGGACAAGACATCTTAACAAGCATCTTGATTAAAAAGGACCCTCCCCCTTTCCCTATAAGCAGCATAACCGCAAAACCTACCCCAGTCTTCTTTCTTGTCCCGATAGGGAAGGACAGGACATCCACAGGGTGAGACATACGGGCTGTCTGTCTGGGGGACCCGGTCCGAGAGCTGCCTGGGCGGTACGCTGAGAGACCCATGCTCCTATTCGTTACGGAGCAATCAGAGGTTTGTCTTCTTATGCCGAGAATGTTTCCGGCAAAAGGCTCCTGGGAGGCGGAGCTCGTTGCTGAGCAAGCGCACAGCGGTGGAACGCACGCCCGGGTGGTGATGTGTTCCACCTAAGCTTCCGGGTGCGCAAAAACGCATGCGCAATCCTGAAGCTTAAAGAGACATACAAAAAAAAAAAAACGCGAAAATTTGAATTCTGGCGCAAAAAAGAGCTGTGCAGGTACCCACTGACTGCATGGATGCAGGTCAGAAGAGGTACGCCGTGTCACCTGCATGGCTCAGAGGTATTTTGAGGTAAGATTAATAGAAATCTTTACTTTAAAATATTTTCTGAAGAATTTATGGGAATTTTCAATCATTCTAAGCCTCCGTTTATATATTTCTCCAACAGATATGTCTAGCCCAGCCTCTCCTGAGATGGACAAGGAAAAACTGACTGCCTCCATGCCTAGAAAGGCTACGGTGAAATCCAAACATCTAGTTTGCAGTGAATGTGCAACTCCTCTTCTAGACGGATCAAGGAAGAAAATATGCAGTCAGTGTACTGCAAACTCTTTGGAAAGAGATAAGCAAAAGGATATGCAATCTTTCCTAACCTGGTTCCAAGAGAATCTGGCCCAAACCTTGGAGACTATTAAAGTGTCTAAAAAGGTGGAATCCCCTATACAACAAAAGATCAAAAAAAGAAGATAATCTACATCTGAATCGTCATCCGGAGAATATATTTCCTCTATAGATTAGGATGAATCGGGATCCTCATCAAGTGAACCGGCGGGGTTTCCTTCGGATGAAATCCGAAATTTATTAAGGAAGTTAACCTAACAATCCTGCCTCAGGGATCTGAGAATCCCAAAAGAGGTTTTTCTGTTCAACAAAGCCTGGTTGATCTAATTTTCAGGGAAAAATCCTGAAAAACATGCCTTCATTTCCAGACACTTCAAGGATATCTTCAAACTGGCTGGCGAAGTTATCTGGGAAGATCTCCCAAAAGTAGATGTTCAGGTGGCGCAGATTGCTAAAAAAAAAAAAACACTATCCCTATAGGGGAGACTTCAGCTTTGAAGAATCCTATGGATAAAAGAGCCTAAACCTCTTGTAGGCGAGCTTATCAGACAGCCGGTTTTCAATGCAGGGCTTTCTGGCAGGAGCAGCAGTGGCCAGAGCAAATGGCATTTGGCTAAATACGGTACAAGAGATTTTATCTTCTGACCAGGTTAATGAACTTAGTCACATGTTTCAGAAAATGCACTTGGCAAACGAATACCTTTTTGGATATGTCGGTAGAAGTTCTTAAATTGGCGTCCAGGATTATGGGATTGTCTTCTGTAACAAGAAGTGCCCTATGGTTAAGGTCTTGGACGGCGGATACAGCTTCCAAATCGGTCCTTTGTGAACTCCCACTGGAAAAATCTAAATTAATTGGCGCTCCCTTATAGGAAATCATTAGGCAAATGTCAGAAACCAAAAAAGCGCTTCCTCAAGCTAAGAAGTTCTCCTGGATATCAGGGTACAGGAATTTCCAGTATTAAAATAGATCTTATCAAGAGAGACCACATTTTTTTCAAAGATGGGATAAAAATCGGAGATTTGAACAAAGAGGTGAGGTCAAAAGAACCTTCAGAAACAAAGAGAGACGTTTCTGACGCCAGAAGTGTGGGAGGAAGGCTCCAATATTTTTTTCCAGTATGGGAACAGACCACAAGAAATCCCTGGGTTCTAAGGCTTATCCAACGGGGACACAAGATTATATTTACGGAGAAACCAAGAGCAAGGTTTCTGGTATCCACATACCAGTCTTCAAAGAAAACACAGGCCCTATATTGTCAGACCATACTTCTGTTACACAAAAGGGTGATAGAAAGAGTACCACTAAAGCAAACGTTTCGGGGAGTCTATTTGAGATTATTTCTGGTTCCAAAACCAGACCTCTCTTTTCGTCCCATTCTGGATTTAAAGAATATAAACCGGTTTATCCCCTATCACAGATTTTGCATGGAGTCAATCACTTCTATTTTTCCTCACTTCCTCAGAGGCGACTTTATGGTAAAAATAGACTTAAAAGATGCTTATCTACATGTGCCGATTGCTACCGCTTCAAGAAATTTTTTAAGATTTGCGATTAAAAAAAAAAGAAGATCCACCGTTCATTTCCAGTTCAGGGCTCTGCCGTTCGGTCTGTCCCAAGGATATTTACAAAGATCCTATCTCCTCTAACAGTTCATTTGAGGGAATTGGGAATATCGATTATCCCTTATTTGGACGACTGGCTTCTAATGGCACATAAAGAAGAACAGCTGCGCAAGGACCTGCAGGTCACTATAAGATTTCTTCAAAACCATGGCTGGATCTTAAATCTAAAGAAGTCAGTTTGCGTTCCAACAAGAGAAATAGTTTCTCGGCTTCAAGATCAATTCAGTCTCCATGTCAATTTTTCTTCCCAAACGAAAAAGGATGGGAAGTTGTTACTTCAGACAGGCCATGGGCGTTTTGGGACTTCTAATTACCACCTTTCCAGCAGTCAAATGGGCAAGGTCAGAGGTCAGACCATTACAATGGAACATCCTGACTACCTGGTCAAAAAATTCTTGTTATCCCCTCAAGTGAAAACTCAGCTTGCTTGGTGGAAAACCTCAGAGTGCCTTTCAGGAGGATTATCTTTTCGTCCAAAAGACTGGCTAATAGTCACTACAGACGCTTCAAGGACAGGTTGGGGAGCGCACTTAGGCTCCACCATGTTCCAAGGAAAATGGTCGTCCAGGGAGGCAAAGGAATCTGCAAATTTCAGAGAATTATTAGCAGTCCTGTACGCTCTACATCACCTCAGGCCTTGGTTACTTCAAAGAGCAGTCAAGATCCAATCAGAAAATCGTACAGTAGTCTCTTATATCAATCGCCAAGGAGGAACCAAAGTAAGGAAGCTTTACAGTTTTTGTGCAGATATTATGGAATGGGCACAAAGAAATCTGGAAGACATTGCGGCAGTTCACATAAAAGGCAGCGATAATATAATAGCCGACGATTTAAGCAGGGGGAAGTGGGACCAAAAAGAATGGTCGTTGAACCCAGCAATTTTCATAATCTTGACAGAAAGATTCGGAGTGCCGGAGGTAGACTTGATGGCAAGAGCTTCAAACAAGAAGGTTTACAATTTCGCCTCCCTATTCAGAACAGATCAACCCAATTGGATAGACGCTTTATCAATAAAGTGGGACTTTCGCCTAGCTTATGTTTTTCCACCTCTGCCATTAATCCCAAAGGTCCTTCTCAAGATACGAACAGACAGAGCGAGAGTATTGGCAATAATCCCATATTGGCCAAACAGAGTCTGGTTTTCGGCTCTAAAGAAGATGACCATCAATTATTGGGAACTTTCCAGATCAAACCTTCTCATCGTGAACAGGGACCTGCCCTTGAAAGTGCTAGAAATATTCAGGTTGACGGCTTGGCTACTGCAAGGCTGATCCTTCGAAACAAAGGTTTGCAAGAAGACAGAATAGCGGTCTTACTCCATGCTACTAGAAAATCGACGTCTGAGATATACTTTAGGATTTGGTCTAAGTTTCTTCACTGGTGTAAGGATCACCAGTACCCGGTTTTACATCGATCCATAGATAACATTCTCCATTTTTTACAGAACGGGTTTGAAGCTGTTCTGGGAGTCTCCACTCTCAAAGTTCAAATATCAGCCTTAAATATTTTTCTGCTTAAGGATTTGGCATCCAATGTCTTCATCAGAAGATGTTTTAGGTCCATCAGCCTCAAAAGACCACCTAAACAATCAGTGTTTCCAACTTGGGACTTAGCCCTGGTCCTACAAGCTCTTAGTGTTCATCCTTTTGAACCTTTGGAGGAAGTTCCATTAAAGATTTTCTCTCTTAAAGTTTTGTTTCTGGTTGCCATCACGTCGGCCAAAAGAGTGGGAGAACTTCAAGCTCTATCCTCATCGGATAAATAAACCATATTTCACGAAGACAAGGTTGTTCTTTATCCAAGACCGTCTTTTCTACCTAAAGTATTGTCTTCAAAGAATATTAATCAGCCAATTATATTACCTTCATTTTTTAGCGATGCCTCGTCTCCTCAAGAGCTCAGATGGCAAAAATTGGACGTCAGAAGAGCGTTATTTGTATATTTAGACAGAACAAAAGAATTCAGAAATTTGGACCATCTATTTGTTAATTTTCAGGGGCACCTCAAGGGTAAGGTAGCTTCCTGCGGTACCTTATCCCGTTGGCTCATTCAAGCTATCGAATTGGCGTATTCTTCGACAGGTCTTCAGTCTCCAGCTACAGTCAAGGCCCATTCTACCCGAACAATGGCTACCTCATGGGCGGAAAAAGCACTTGCATCTCAAGAGGTCATCTGCAAGGCAGCGTGCTGGTCGTCTTTCAACACCTTTATCAAGCACTATCGGCTAGACATATTCTCTGTCTGTGAAGCTGCTTTTGGGCGTAAGGTGTTACAAGCTGTGGTGGCCTAAGGTCCCGCCCAGATGGGTATCTTGCTATATCCCGTAAGTTACTGCCACCATATGACAGAAAAAACAGAAATTTTTACTTACCGTAAATTCTTTTTTTCTTAATATGGTGGCAGTACTGCTTCCCTCCCTCTTTATTAAATAATTTTTTGCAGTAGATATTTTTGTCTGTGTTTCTTTTCTTGTCATGTACTGGGGTAGGTTTTGCGGTTATGCTTCTTATAGGGAAAGGGGGAGGGTCCTTTTTAATCAAGATGCTTGTTAAGATGTCTTGTCCACAGGGAGGAGCAAAACCCATAAGTTACTGCCACCATATTAAGAAAAAAAGAATTTACGGTAAGTAAAATTGTCTGTTTTTTACATAATTAGGTATCTTAATTAATTACAATTAGCGGGACCTGCCTGACCACCCATGCTGAAAGTATAGGGAATTTAATTTGCTAGCACTATATTTAACCCTATAACTTTCCAAGACACCATAAAACCTGTACATGGGGGGTACTGTTTTACTCAGGAGACTTTGCTGAATACAAATATTAGTGTTTCAAAACCGTAAAATGTATTACAACGATGATATCGCCAGTAAAGGTGACTTTTTTTGCATTTTTCACGCACAAACAGCACTTACACGGACGATATTATTGCTGTGATACTTTTTACTTTTTTGAAACACAAATATTTGCGTTCAGCGAAGTCTCCCGAGTACAACAGTACCCCTCATGTACAGGTTTTATGGTGTTTTCAAAAGTTACAGCGTCAAATATAAGGCTGGTGTTTCATTTTTTTCACATTAAAATTCGCCAGATTGGTTATGTTGCCTTTGAGACCCTATGGTAGCCCAAGAATGAAAATTACCCCTATGATGGCATACCATTTGCAATAGTAGACAACCCAAGGTATTGCAAATGGGGTATGTCCAGTCTTTTTTAGTAGCTACTTAGTCACAAACACTGGCCAAAATTTGCGTTTTTTGCATTTTTCACACACAAACAAATACTAACGCTAACTTTGGCCAATGTTGGTGACCAAAAGGTTACTAAAAAAGACTGGACATACCCCATTTGCAATACCTTGGGCTGTCTACTATTGCTAATGGTATGCCATTATGGGTGTAAATTTAATTGCTGGGCTACTATACAGTCTCAAAGGCAACGTAACCAGTCTGGCGAATTTCAATTTCAAATGTAACGTGCTATATTTGACCCTGTAACTTCCCAAAACACCATAAAACCTGTACATAGGGGGTACTGTTTTACACGTTAGACTTTGCTTTTACTGCAATAAAATACACATATTTGTATTCAGCAAACAGTATTATGACATTGACAGTTAAAATGTCATGTAGAACTAAAAAAATAACATTTCTTATTTTCTCCCATTTTTTTCATATTAAATTATGTTTCATAGCTAAATATTTGATATTAAATGAAAGCCCAGTTTCCCTTGAATAAAATGATATATAATAAGGGTGGTTGGATTTAATATGAAAGAGGTGAATTACGGTTGGACAGACATATAGCGCAAATGCCAGGTTTTGTTTACGTTTTGTTTTGTTTACAACGTGTACATTTGGCTCAGTCCTTAAGGGGTTAAACATCATGATAACCAGTCTTTTGTTTTTCTTTGTTTCCAGCCATCCATTCCAAGGACATTACAGTGTTGCTGATGTAAAGTTAAGATTTTCACAGTAAGTATTTACATTTAGACATATGAATGCAGACATACATGATTTGTGAATTAACATAATATATCTCTGCACATTACAAAACAAGAAGTAAATGAAACCAGGTAGGTGGGGTGGTCTGTGTGGTGAGGGATGGAGTATATACAGTTGTAATCAAAATTATTCTACTGATTTTTTACTATTTTACAAATAGTAAAAAAAAAAAATATATATCAAATGTGGTTCACTGGTTTTGCATCTTTTCCTAAATTGTGTTCCAAGCAGTTGTATACTGCAAACACAGATTAAAAGGAATCCATGTTTAAAATGGAATGAGGCAAAAATGTGATTCTTTGTTAAACTAATTTGCATATGCCCACCCAGAATCCTTTGCGGTTGCAACATCACTGCAGTTTTGGGATTTATGTGGGCAAGTCTTATGGCTTGACTGGTGTACAGATTTTTGTTTAACATTGTATTAACTATATATATATCCAAATACAAGGTATGACCAGCACTCACGGTTTTGTTGAAGGGTTAAAATCTGTAGATTTTATTTAAACATATTTAAAAATGGCAGCTTTTCGAGCTGCCATTTTTAAATATGTTTAAATAAAATCTACAGATTTTAACCCTTCAACAAAACCATGAGTGCTGGTCATACCTTGTATTTGGATATTTGAATTCACCCTGGATTGCAAGCACCCGGGTATTATAACTCAAGTCTGTGTGCAAGGATTAGGTGTTTTTTTATATATATATATATATATATATATATATATATATATATATATATATATATATATATATATATATATATATATAAAAAGGGATTGCATTCTTAATGTTTCTCTCTCCACAAAAGTATGTCTGGGAGTGGATTTTCCATAGCGGAGTTCATAGAAATCATTGTCTGTCTCTGTTACAGCTCTGTTCAGAACAGTGAGCGTGGCAAGAAGATTGGTAATGCCGTAGCTACTACCAGCAGAAACATGGTTCAGACTGGAAAAGCAGTGGGTAAGAGCAATGCTTAGTCATGGAAGACAGAATGATTTTTTTTATTTCTAATTTTGCATAGAACATAGAAGTGTTGTAAATTGAATAAATCTATAGAGGTTGTTTCATAGATCTGTCTAGCCTTTACCGGGGAACAATGTCACCATTGCAGTTATTGAAATTATTACTGGTTTGTGTCACTGTCCTAATACTTTTAGTATAGAGCATTCGATCAGTAGAGGAGTTTCTCAATTTGCTCATTCCTCACACATTACAAAACTCATTAACTTAATGTGAGAGGCATATCTTCCCAGTGCATGTTTATGCATGGAAATCGGATATACACACTAATATGATTCTAATGCATGCTCTGTGATGGGATAACCTCACAAACTGCATGCAGGCAGCAATTCATTCCACGAAGACCTGTTAGACAGGCTAGAGTTCACTGTGATGAACAGGGGTAGAGCTAGTTGTTATGCAGGGTTTTTTGATGGAAACTCTATATGACGAGTACTTAATCCAAAATTTCTGTCCATTTAAGACTGTACCCTGCTGTACTAATACATTTTCACTGATAAACCAAAATAGTTTGGTGACACACTTACCTATTATCCTTGCATACGCTATGTTTCAAGGAGCTTCCATGTCTCCCTTCATTCTGTTTATTGCAGTTTTACAGATTTACAAAAGTCTAGTTCATAATTTTCTTAGAGGGCATGTAAGGCAGCCAAATACATTCACTATAATTAAAAACATACATCAAACTGAACCTTGTTATTTTATTAAAAAGAAAAACTGCTGGGCAGTCATTTACAAGTTGTCTACAGACCTCCAAATGTAAACAATAGATGGCCCAGTGTTGCCTGAACAATCTCAGACAGCCTGATTCCTTTAGAAGCTGCAGACTTGCATTACATCAAGGGAATTCACAAGTGTCTCTTTTTCATTCATTTATGTTTACAGTTTTAATGTATTTTCCAAAAAAGTTAGTGTGTTCTTCCCAAATATCAACAGCAAATATAGTTCAGCACACATACTAAGTAATAACGGACTTCCTTTCACCATGTGAATGTGTAACATTGAGGTAGTCACTATTCTCAACTAATTCTGTGTGCACTGCATAATTTTTTATTTGCTTCTTTGTACTTTGTGGACACACTCGTCACACGTAGCACTTCAGCCAGCTAACATTCTTTATGGGTCTGGAGCATGTGTGCCAAGGCAGAGGGCACCTGCTACTATGGTAGAACCTGCATGGTAATGAATAAGTAGTGTAGACTCACAACTTCTCCTCTCCTCTGCTTACAATGTGACAGTGTGTGTTTGGGGAGGGAGTCATTTTCGCTCTCTAGATAGGATCCCACGAATACTTGGAAGAGATTTAATCGGGAAACTCTGGGGATCAAAATGTGTTTTATTCATGTTCCAATTTGCATTAGTTTTTCAATACAACTAACCGATGTGATCTGGTACTAAGGTGTCTCCTGTTTCCTGTACTTTGTAGGCCAATCTGTGGGAGGAGCTCTAATCAGCGCCAAGTCTGCAATGTCCTCGTGGCTTTCTACATTCTCTCAGCCATCAACACAAGAGCCAGATGAAGACAAGCACTAAATAAGGCTGTGCTCTTCATGGTGTATCTATATAGCTGCACACCAGTGTCCGTGGCGCCAATTTTTATTCATTGTTGGTGTTGGCAAAAGCCTGTTTCATTGTAAGGACAAATAATGTGAACAGTTTGCTCATTTTGCTTGGCCAACCACGGCTTACCCATATTACACAGGTAGCAGTTATTGAATTTGTTCCTCTATAGTTTACATTGCAATTTATCTTCGACTTGAATTCTCTCACAAATTGATCTGCTTTTATTTCTATCTCATTTTATTGATAGGGGCAATTTGTTTGTGGGGTTTTCTGTCATATTTAGCATTAAACTAAAATAGATTTTCTGCAAATTCCAAGATAAATATATGCTAGTCCAAAATTGCAATTTACTCCAATTCCATTGGATAAGCAATCACAGAAATGTTGAATTTTAGGTCTAGATTTCTCAAAACTGTTCTGAAGTTCACTTATCCGGGATCTTGAAAACAAAGTTAAGTATTTGGTGTCTAGGTAAAGCATCTATTTTCCAAAGTATTTTAACATATTATGATTATTATTGTAAAGCTCTCAACTTGCCCCTAAAATCGCAAGAGAAGAGTAGTTATTTCTGTCCGTTAATTATGATGCCCAATCTCTTAAAACCCCATGAAGAATAAAAGCAGAACACAGAGTCTATGAACTTGCTAAACTTAGGGAGAAACGTCAGAGTGTACAATGAATTAAGGAGATGCTGCTATGGATCATATGATTCAAAGAATAAGGGTATTTTACCAAACTTGTAATTCATGTGGCTCTTGGTTTATTACTTGGAGATCAGGAGGTGTTTTTTTTTTTTTTTTTTGTAAGCTTCAATCTATTGTTGGCTTCTATATATACACTGGATTTACACCCCTGTAGTACAGAAATGAAAGGTTTTACAAATCATTGATGATTTTTCTATCTGAATTTGTAGATATGGTCAGTATTGATTAGCACGGTAAATGTTTTTCCTCTAACATTGTTATGTAAAACCGACCAGCTGTGTACCATGGAGTGACTGTTTGTTTTTTGTTTCCTCCCTTTCTCATCTTTTATCCAGTTTTCTTTATAAATTCTAAAACATTTTGCAACAAACATTTTAGAGTATATATATAAAAAATGTAAAAAAAAAAAAAAATACACAACAGTTTTAAATGTTGAGAAGTCATGGTCAGAGTCCTTGTATCATAACCACTACAAAATGGTTATGGTGTTTGGTGTGTCCCTTTTAATAAGTAGGTTGCAGAAAATGTTTGTTTGAAGTGTATTTTATAAGACTGGTTTATACTTAACCAATTCTTTTCATTTTGGATACTGTAATTCCAGTTTTCATTGGATGTTGTCAGGAAAGGTCTCTACAAACATTATTTCAATTATGCACCATTTTAAATATAGTTTTTTGTTTTACAGAAAATAAGATATCCAGGTTTTTTTTTCTTATGTAATTTTAATTGATTTTGTAAAGCATGTCTCTTTAATGCACCAATTATTGCAATGTCTATCGAAGATGTCAGGTGCAATTGGTGATTGCATAATATACATTTTGTTTGGTTTGCAGCAGATGATAGAATCTGGAATGAGCTGTTCATATTTTTTTTTATATACCATATTTAATGCTTTATTACTACATGTGTAGGTAAGGTTAAATTGTGTATATAAAGAGATGGCTCGTAATTACTCTTGACTATTGGGTAGAGAGCAACAAATATACACATCCCCTCCCCCCACTCTACAGTATGGTTAAAGAGATGGGGTGCAAAGAGCATGTATGACTAGTCTTCCGTTACACTACTGTTTGTCTATGTTCAATGCACTAAGTAGAAAGGATTAACACAAGAAAAATCTTAAATGGTTAATAACAAGCTAGCGCTCAAAATTATGTTTTAAGTTCAGGGATAAAAATTTATTACCCACATATCATGCTATAACTTTGAATATACCTGTATGAACTTTTTGTTCTCTCTAAAATGATCTGTTTATTTTCCAAATCCATTTGTGGACAAGACAGCCTTCGTTGTGTGACTGAGTCAAGCCATCCTTATATTTCACAATGGGAACTCTCACAATATTAGAGACGAGACAGGGGGGATATGATAGAAACATGTAAATACAGTAAGGGAATCAACACCGTAAAGGAGGAGACCATATTTAAAAGAAGAAAAACTACCACAACAAGAGAGCATAGTCTTAAATTAGAGGGGCAAAGGTTTAAAAATAATATCAGGAAGTATTACTTTACGCAGAGGGTAGTGGATGCATGGAATAGCCTTCAAGCTGAAGTGGTAGAGGTTAATACAGTGAAGGAGTTTAAGCATGCGTAGGATAGACATAAGGCTATCTTAGATATAAGAGACTAATGAAAGTATTTTAGAAAATTGGGCAGACTAGATGGGCCGAATGGTTCTTATCTGCCGTCACATTCTATGTTTCTATTAGAGTATGTAACCTATGAGAACATGATGGTATAGCACACACATACACACGTTTTCATAACCTAGTTTGTGTACGCATACATGGAGAAAACATAATGATTCTGGTTAGGTATTCATTAGTCCACAATACAGTGCTGAATTTTTAATCAAATGTTATCCTTTTCAGGAATCTTTGCTTGTAAAGATGACCGTGATCTTTCTGTTATATATTGGTCCTGTTCTTAAAATCATCTTTGCGTTCTAGCTGGTATCCTTTACATTAAATATCCAATTGGTCTTGCTTTGATTAGCAAGCACTCCAAGAACAAAAAGTACCCTGGGATCTTGCATTGATATAGCGCAGTGCATGAGATTTCCTTATGTACGGATTTGTGTTTATTCATTTGTGACTGTTGATACGTGGCAACATTCCTAGATTTATTATGTCTTCACGTCTTGTTTTGTAGACAAGACTATGTGTTTGAATGAGAAAATAAATCTATATGTTGTTCAATACTGTGCAAACTGTCATGCCCCATATTTAGTGTATGTTTAGTAAAGATGTTTGGGTCATTTGGAAATGTTTGAATGCAGCCAGTTAGTAGGTTAGTAAGCAAACTGAATGTACTTTTCATAGACCATGCCTGAGATTGCAGGACTTTTTATTTTATTTATTTATTTTAAAAAATTTTTTTTTTTGGGGGGGGGTTATTTTATTTTTTTTGAACCACAAAATGAAACTGATAATATATTAAAACCACAAATAAAAACATTTCCTATGCAGCTGTGCTACAAAAGAGAGGGCATACACAAACATAAAAACGTGGTGGCATTTATGGGAGGAAAGATTTATAACACAGGCTGCTCTTCTCAAAGATAAAATCTGGTGACCAGGCCTTTCATGACATTCAGAACTATCTCTGTTTTTACCACCTTCATTGTCTTTAATACACGGTGTATTAAATCCTCCTTGCTCTTCCTATACCATTCCGCTTCATACAGTTCTCCATTCATACCCACAGTCTGAGATTCAGATAATCCTTAACTCTTCTCCAGTATGTTTACCTACAAAACCTGAATGGTTGCATTGAGAATTGGGTCATAAATAACTACAGTATATTATGTCAAAACCCGCTTTAACTATCTGAACGGATTTCTTAATTAGAAAAAGCTTTCTAGGAGGTCTCGTCTTCTCCAGAATTTTCTATACTTTTAGGTACTAGACTTGTTCAAAAATTAGTTTGAGCATGTTCAATAATTAGTTTGAGCATGTTCAATAATTAGTTTGAGCATGTTCATCCAATTAAGACTTCACGGGTAAATCCTGGAGAGATCAATTAATTCAGGTATGGATTAAAAGGAATTTGATTCAGACAAACCTGCTCAAATTATTTTTTGCACAAATCTTATTGGATACTTTATGGAGCCTTTAAAGCCATGTAATTTACTTCTTATTAAATATCCATACATGCACCCATATTTTGGAATGTATCTGTTAGGCTTAAAGGAATTTTTTTTTTATTATTATTATTAATAATTCATGCATACCTTAACTTATCCTTAAGTTCTCATAAGTTCAATACTGCTTTTCTTACCACAGATCATGTAGGTAACAGTGAGACATCAGGACTTGTAAATGAGCACTATCATGAGCAAATGCTGGCATCTCAAAAACCTAAAGATGGCTGCACCCATGTAGTAGATGATAAGCTTGGGAGAATCAGCATATTTAGAAGGAAATACTTTTCAACACATTTCAAAATAAAGAAAGAAGCTATTATGTGCAATTTTTTCGATGGTGACATCTTTGTTCATGATCAAATAGTGTTGAGAGTTGGTGATGGAGAATGGATTGCTTCAGTTCCTCAGAACTGAATTCTGAACTCTTTAGAATAGATCTACATGATAATTACTTTTTTTTTTTTCTTGTTTGTTTCTAAAGAGGGGGAGGGGGGTGGAATTTGTCTTAAAGGAGCACTATGGGGTCAGGAACACAAACATGTATTCCTGACCCTATAGTGTAAAAACCACTATCTGGCCCCCTTTGCCTCCATAAGGATATTGTATTCAAGTCTGAAGCTGCTGCCTCTGCCTGTGAACTTCCTCTGACATCATCAGAAGTGGTGGCCTGATCCAATCACAATGCTTCCCCATAGGATTGGCTGAGACTGACAAGGAGGCAGATCAGGGGCAGAGCCAGCACAATTCAAACACAGCCCTGGTCAATCAGTATCTCCTCATAGAGTTGAATTGAATCACTGAATTTTCCTCATAGAGATTCATTGTCTGCATACAGAGGGTGGAGATACTGAATGTTTGGGTGCATTTTAGGCCATGACCCAGGAAGGATCTCTGACAGCTATCTGATGAGTGGCCAGTGAAGTTATCACGAGGCTGTAATGTAAACACTGCATTTTCTCTGAAAAGACAGTGTTTACAGCAAAAAGCCTAAAGTTAATGATTCTACTCACCAGAACAAATGCAATACGCTGTAGTTGTTCTGGTGACTATAGTGTCCCTTTAAGCCATAGATCACGTATCATAATGAAAAGAAATGTGAAGGCCCAATGCGTTTGCTTTATACATCAGTTGCAGCCTTAATGCCATTAAACCTGGTATGCCCCAACAATAACCTGCAAAATATTGTATGGAAAGTTATAGCCCTTAAAACTACTCTTTTTGCCTTCACTACATAAATCTATTTAGACACCACCCCTCCCCCTCACACACACCTAAATCTCTATCTGCCTCCAAGTGTGAGGATGCTGCAGTCCAGTAAAGAGACTGATGGTGTTATTAGATGTGACTGGACAAAAGCATGGATATATCTGTAAGCCTACCCCGGATGGTTAGTGAAAAGTAAATAGTGACTAAGGGGCATCTGAGCTGTCCCCTGCAACACACTGCAGAAGGCCATGTAGTTGCCACATACAGCATGTAAAAAGAAAATGTCTGAGATCTAAATGATAACCAAGGAAATTACAAAACCACTCTGGGTATTTCATAATAATACATTTTACAAACAACATAGAAACAAAACAATTTGACACTGTTATATAAATTGTGGGGAGAAAATGTAACTAGTTTGGGACCATCAGCATGTCCCTTTTAGAATGATAAGAGCTTAATGTGTCTGAGTGTCTGTTCTGAACTGGTTAACTGCAAGTCATGGGAGACCATCACAAACCATTTCTAGAACCTATACGGGTTATATACCAGACAGACTTAAAACAAATTCTTATAAGCCAAACTATACATAGATTGTCATTTTTTGCCAAAGTAAACATTAAGACTGCACAATATTTTTTCATTACAACCCATGTGGAGCGCCATAATTCTGTGAATATACTATTAACCTGGCTATACACACACCGACTGCGGTTATGAAGATTTTAGTTCTCCTATTAACATCAGCTGTTTTCAGTATGTATATGCATGTAAATGTAGGAGTTTTATCTATCCTAAAAATGATTGTTTTGCTAGGGGTAGAGGGTACATTCACTAAATGCTGAGCTAGCCCTTCTGTGTATGTGGAAGTCCTTTTTAATGATAACCCATGATTCCTCCTATTTACTTACTAAGCTAAGTAGAAGTCCAACTCAGGGACCTAGCAGCTCAAGATGGTAATCAGTCACAGGTAACCTGCTGATTTCAGTGAAAGACAAACTGACGGCCACAAGCGTCTGCAGCAGAGTCTAATTCTCCTATATTCAGTGTTCTCTCCTGTTACTTTCTCACATTGTATATGTCCTATTTCTGAATCGTGAATCAGAAACCTGATTTTTCCAAAGTCCTTGAGTTATGCAGGTGATGCTCAACAGTAATTTTTCTATTTTAACTGTGGGGATATATATATATATATATATATATATACACACATACACAATTTGAAGGTATGTTTCAATATGTAGTGAGATTCTATCTGATGGGCATATCACTAATCTTTTAGAAGGTGTAATAATCTCACTGTTAAAAATAAAAACGTACATACTTTAGAACAATTCTAATCAGAAGTTCTGTGCCTAAAACTGTTTACAGTGCTGTTTTATTGTGAAAAGTCTTGTTAATCTATAGAATGTTTGGTTTAAACTTTTCCAAAGTATATTATATGATAATAATGCCTCTATCAAAACCCTTTATGGGATACAATTACTGTGTTTCAATACTCTTTATTTTTTATATTTATTATAAAATACATTTCCCGCAAAACAAAAGTAATCTTGGTTCATTATCAATATCACAATAAAAAAAATGTAAAAATTGTTGAAAACATTCATTGGTCAGTATATATTGGATTACTGTCTCAATTTTTGTCATGTTACTGTGCCTTCAAATTTTAAAACTTGTATTTTTACCCAAAAAAACACATTATGGTTTCTTGGGGTTGTAATATTTACATTTATATGTATGGAAATTTTGTGAATACACAGTAAGAAATATCTACTGGTAAATAGAAAAAAAATCTATTCAGCCAAAATAATTGATTTTTTCCCCTGGTAAAAAAATAAATAAATAAAAATATTGCACTGGATAAGTTTAAATTGCTATATAAAGTTTTTGAAACCTTATTTATATTGACAATCTGCAACATCTTTACTGGAGTCCTTTCCTTGTCCAGCTAATTGGCTAAATGCATCAGCTGATTGCCCCAAAAAGCAAAGCCATGTTTAGGCAGAGAGCTTCTGGGAGTGGTGCCTGAATAACTCCTTAACGACAATACGGTGTGCTAAGCCATCCAACAAAAGGAGGGCTTTATTGCAGTTAGGGCGACATTGCACACACTAATGGTTGGTCCCTCCTGCCAGAGCTGATATGTTGTTTGGTTTTTACCAAATGTGGTGCTGTGCATTATGGATTATAAACATCTCCACTTTGGTTTTGCCTGTTTAAAGGACATTCCAGAAATTTTGTGGTTTGTTCAGATGAAACTTAAGTTATGTTAAACCATACTTGTACAGTCTTTTTCTTTTTTTCTATATCTTGTTTTTTTTGTTTTGTTTTTTTTAGATTTTCAAATAAAAATTCACACAATAACAAACATTCTGTGCGCAAATACAAGGAGTACATATATCAGTACTTTGAGACATTCCCATGAGCATTTCAGCAAAATCAACAGAAGGGTACATATCATGTAGTGACATTTATAAAAGCCCTATTTACCAAGATTAGTGCCTACCTGAATGGAAACATCCCTGAGGTTACCACCAAAAACACAAAACTGACATAGTGCTACCCAAGTGAAAACAAAAAATCAAAAATAAAAGAAACGCAAGGTGACTGGTCCTTGGGTCTAGTAGAGATCCTCCTGAGTACACCTACTTTTTACTCCTTATACACCCTCTCCATTTCATTTTGTTGTTGTAAAGGGTTTTTTATTATTGCTACTCCCAGTCTACGCACATCTACCTGTCCAGGGTTAGTTGATATTAGGTGGGCACTTTATATTTCAGATGTATTGTCTGTATTTCTTTTTACTCCCCTTCTGATCCGATCCCTTTATATTTACTTTAGAGCTACCTTATATGTGTCAAACTATCTATATGTAGATTCAATAAATATTAGGGTTGTTTTTTTTTTCTCTATACACACCACTGTGCTCTTCCTGCTATGCACCTCTTAGTAGAGCGTATTGGGTTCTGTTTTTTTTTTTCTTCTTGTTTCTAGCCTTGTTTTCTTGTATGTAGTATGTGCATTTAAGAGTGCATTTCCAGTGTCCTTTAGTGCCAGTTTATCTAGATATGTTTAACATTAAATACATATATATACATTTATTTTATATATATGAGCCATATGCACCGCCCTTTTACCTATCGAACCCAATTTACTGATGACACCTCGCAAAACAGCCTTATGGGCAACCCACTGAGAGGTCACCAAAGTGACAGCGTATTTTCCGCTAAATAGTGAAGAATCGTGTCACGGATCTCCTCCGCATATTTTGAATTATCTAACAAAGACTCATTTAGTCTCCAAGTCACTCACCACATCCAGGGTACGGTGAGCGAAATGTGACAGTAAGTGGACCATGTCTGCTGACCGATCTTAGTCACTGACACATTTAGCATCATGGCCTGATCCACCATACACATATCTATACGAGAAGTGGACTGGAGAATATTACGTAAGTTCCCTCGCTGCAGGGTATAAGCATCGCCACGTGTCATACACGTTATATTTATGCATTAACACAGCCAGTTTTTGAGTAGCTGTGTTCGTAGAGGGATGCTGGCTTTTGCTATTTATTCAGGATACATCCACGGTGGGACCAAGGAATGTCCCACGCACATCTACTGGGTAGTCTTAAAAGCTCTTGAGAAAAAAATGGGTTTGCATTATTAGGCGCATAAATGGAGGTGATCGTTAGTTACATAGTGGAAAAGAGACTTGCGTTCATCAAGTTCAGCCTTCCTCACAAATGTTGTTGCTGTTAATCCAAAAGAAGGCAAAAAAAAACCTAGTCTGAAGTGCTTCCAATTTTGCAACAAACCAGGAAAACAATCCTTCTTGACCCCAAAATAGCAGTCAGATGTCTCCTTGGATCAAGCAGCTATTACCCCACTAATTAGAAATTATATCCCTGTTTGTTTTTGCAAGTATTTATCCAATTGCAGTTTAAACATCTGTATGGGCTCTGATAAAACCACCTCTTCAGGCAGAGAATTCCATATCCTTATTGCTCTTACTGTAACAAACCCTTTTCTTTGCCTTAGATGAAATCTCCTTTCTTCCAGCCTAAAGGAGTGACCTCATGTCCTATGTATAGCCCTGTTTATGAATAGATTTCCAGATAATGGTTTGTACTGGACCCTAATATATTTGTTTAATATCCCCTCTGAGGCGCTGTTTTTCCAAACTAAAGAGATTTCAATGTTTTAACCTTACTTCGTAACTAAAATGCTCCATTCCTTTTATATTCCTTTTTTTGTAGCTCGTCTCTGCATTTTTTCTAGTGCCATGATATCCTGCTTTAGAAATGGTGCCCGAAATAGCACAGCATTTTCAAGGTGTGGTCTTACCAGTGATTTTATAATGAGGCAAAATTATATTTTCAACGCGAGAATTTATGCCCCTATTTATACATGACAAAACCTTACTGGCCTTAGCAACTGCAGATTTGCATTGCATATTGCTGCCTAATTTGTTGTCTATAACAATTCCTAAATCATTCTAGTGTGTGGTTATCCCTAACTCACTACCATTTAGGGTGTAAGTTGCTTGTGCATTCTCAACCCTGAAGTACATAACTTTGCATATCTCTTCGTTAAATTTCATGTGCCATTTTAGTGCCCAATCCCCCAATCTTTCCAAATCTCTCTCTCTCTATCCTGCTCACAATTTATTACTTTACAAAGTTTTGGGTCATCTGCAAACACTGAAACATGGCTGTCAATGCCTATTTCAAGATCATTTATAAATATGTTAAATAGAAGTGGTCCCAAAACAGAACCCTGAGGGACACCTCTTACCACTTTTGTCCAGCCTGAAAATGTACCATTAATGACAACTCGTTGTACTCTATCCTTAAGCCAATGTTCTACCCGAGACCAAGAATAATCATCTAGACCAATTTCTTTTAGTTTGAAGACTAACCTATTCTGAGGAACCGTATCAAATGCCTTGGCAAAATTCAAGTAGATCACATCCACTGTAACACCCTATCTATACGTCTACTTACTTCTTCGTAGAATGCAATTAGGTTAGTTTGACATGACCTATGTTTCATAAAACCATGCGGATTATTGCTAATAACAAAGCTCTAAGTTAAGCTCACAGGTCTATAATTTCCAGGTAAGGATTTTGAACCCTTTTTAAATACAGGAACGACATCTGCCTTCCTCCGGTACAATATCTGAAACAAAAGAATCTTGAAAAATTAAATACAGAGGTTCACTTATTTCCCCACTTAGCTCTGTAAGTGCTCATGGGTGAATACTGTCAGGCCCCGGAGCTTTATTTACATTCATTTTATTTAACAGCTGTAGCACCTTGTCTTGAGTAATCCAATCACATTTTTTTGCAGCAATCATTTGCATTTCTCTTGCCATAGGATCCTCATTAATATATACTGAAGAAAAATAATTATTTAAAATGTCTGCCTTTTCCTGGTCTTCATTAGCTAACAGACCCATCTCTGTTTCCAGTGCACCTACACTTTCATTTCTTGTTTTTTTAGAATTGATGTATTTGAAAAAAAAAATTGGGGTTACTTTTGCATTCTTTGGCTATCAATTTCTCATTTTCTAGTTTAGTAACTTTAATTGCCTTTTTGCAAGCATTATTGGCGTCCTTAAATCATACATAGGCTGCCTCTGATTTATTCGATTTAAATGCTTTAAATGCCCTTTTCTTATTTTTAAGCTCTTGTTTTACTTGTCTACCAAGCCACATTGGTTTCAATTTGTTTCTTTTATATTTATTACCCAATGGTACATACTGAGAAATGTAAGAAAATATTAAATCCATGCAAGATAAAATAGCGGTGGATTGGCGCTTTAGTGTATAAGAGTAAATGCAGCTACCCCCAGTGTAATGATAATACCCAATACGCAGTGTGAAAACCACCAGAACAATAAAGACAGATAGAAAGCCCCTATACCGGTCCTTAGAATGGCCGGACTAAAAGGAACTAAGAAAGCCAGGAACAAGCCGAGGTCAAAGGAATACAGAAGTACACTAAATCGAGGAACGAGCCGAGTCAGGGAAACCAGAAATAAGAGTAGTCAAAGGCAAGCCGGGTCAATACACAAATAATAGCCAAAAGAATACAGGAACGTGCTGAGTAGAAACTAGGAACCACAAAAGGGCACTGATTTGGAGGGAAACTGGGCATTTAAATGATTGGGGATATGATTATCATAACCACGCCCCCAAAAGGTACGTGTGTTGAGCTCTTTTGCTGAGAGCTCCTCTGAGTGCACTGCCTCTTTAAAAGGGGCGGGCGCATAGCGGCCGGCGGCCCTGATGCTTAATGAATCTATTCTCTGCGTGGGAGCGGCGGTCCGACTGATCCTGATGTCGGCAGATTTGAAGACCGGCAAGGTAAGTGATATGCGGCTTACACCCCGTGCCTAAAATCACTCAAAACGGCACTTAAGTGTTTTTAAAACGAAGTAATAGATAGTGGGGGGTGCAAAATTATACAACATCTAAGCCAGAGCCTGCTTGTTGTGGCTCTGGAGAGTGTAAGTGACCCATTACCTCTGTAATAGATCTATAAATGTGTAAATAACAGTATTATTACTGTTAGTTCTCCTTGCATTAGTAAGCATACATTTAATATTATCGTGAGTCATTTGTACTTTTTGTGAAATATTACATACCTCTGTTCTGAGTATTCCCCTGCCCCCATCTCCACCACCCTTACACTGAGCTAAAGCCCATCTACTTTCTATCCTATCTCCATTTTCTAGATTGCTTTGACCCTCCCCCCCCCCCCCCCCACTACTAATTTAAAATCTCCTCCAACCTTCTAGCCTTCCTATCCCTTCTTCCGTTTAGGTGCAATCCATCATGACTATACAGGTTGTACCCAAGCACAAAATCGGCCCAGTGCTCTAAAAACCCGAGACCCTCTTTCCTGCACCAAGACTTCAGCCACGCTTGACCTCTCTAATCTCCCGCTGCCTTTCTGCTGTAGCGCATGGCACAGGTAATATTTTCTTTAGCTTACTTCCTAGTTCCCTGAACTCATTCTTTAGGACCTTCTATTTTCCTCTGACTTTTTCATTGTACCAATATGGACCATGACAGCTGGGTCATCCCCATCCCAATAATCCCTCCACTCTGAAGGCAACATGCCGGACCCGAGCACCCAGGAGACCACAAACTGTCCGATTGAGATGATCAGAGTGGCAGATTACCCTATCTACTCTCTTAATATTAGTCAACTACCACCACAACCTGTCTAGCCTTCCTTACCCTCTCAACCCCACCCGTACTAGAGGGGCTGTTCCCACGGCTGTTAGAAGGAACAGCTTCTTGCAGTACAACTACTCCTGAGCTGATGCTCCCAACATTTTCACTCAAATGGGCAAAACTGTTAGGCTGCACAAGATCAGAACTAGCTAAACCTTTCCTCTTCCCTCCCCCTGCTTCCTCGCCCCACTGTTACCCAGCTATGTGCCTGCTCACCAACTGTCTCCTCCTACTCCACTACCTGCACCAAATACACTCTGCTCAGTGATTGCCAATCTACCTCAGTGTTGCAATTTGCCTCTCCAGATCTCCAATCTGAGCTTCCAGAAAAGCCACTCACTCACACCCTCCACAGAGGTATGGACCCCGGACAGATTCATCCAGGCATACATACATGCAGCAGGATGGGCACTGAGTAAAACTTGCAATCTTGCTAGCACTCATCCCCAGTTACCAAAAACACAAGTGAGAAATATTTACTCTCTTGGTTTAAACTCCCTTGTAGTTTAAAATCCTGTTGTTTTAACTCCTACTTAAAAGAGGCTACTTGAAATAGCCTACTTTGAAGCAAACTCCAGTGAGCAAGCTCTGTGCATGCCGTTCAAGGAGCCTACCAAAATCAGGAGGCGGCCCAGAGGATCTACGTGCTGTTTGTCTAGTTGGAAGACCCAGTCTGCCTGAAACATTATCGACACACCTTTTGTTTTATTCGGAGAGCAGGCATGATAAGCCTGAGGGTATTGCCTAGACTGAAATTTTGGAGGGTTCTTTACACAGAAGTGTGTCTCCTGCAGGCAGACAAAAGCAGCCTTAGATCTATTCATTTTCGAGAGAGCCAGTCATTGCTTTTGGGCTATTAAGGCCGTTAAGATTCAACAACATGATACTAAAGGAGCTAGCCATGACAAGGTATTTTAGGATTCGCCCGGGGCTGCCCCACAAATAATAGGTCAGCTCTGATCATGAACACAGGACTCCACCAAGCCATGGGGAGTTGCCCCGGTCTTCCCTACAGATAATAGGTCTGCTTCGATCGTGCATGCAGGACACCACCAAGCAACAAAGCGGATCACCTAGGGAGCACCCAGGGCCCCCACAGCAGTAAGCATTGAAAGAGGTAATATGATAGTACCCGTCATAATACTATCATATTACCTCTTTCAATACTTACTGCTGTGGGGCCCCTGGGTGCTCTTGCATGCACGATTGAAGCAGACCTATTTTCTGTGGGGCGGCCCGGGGCGACTCCTAAAATACCTTGTCATGGCTAACTCCTTTAGTATCATGTAGTTGTTTTATTTTATTCTTTGTAGATCTACAGCTGTATCCTCATTTTGCATATATCTATTCTATATTGGAGAGATTATTGCTGGGATATCCCTGGAGGAAGCTGTCACCTCTGTCTACTAAGATAAGTGTTGTATATTCATTTTTTTGTTTTAACAGCAAAAAGTGATTGTTCTTTTGTATCATGTAGTTGGTCTGCATTGGTACACATTGGAATTGACACTAGCATAAAATGGTTGATATAGGAAGACCGATCGCTCCACAACGTGTGGTTCAGGGTTATTGCTGATACGGACGCCCTGCCTGCATACATTACAGCTTTGTGCAAGACACTGGTACCAACTTTGGACGATGGAGCATGGACTCTGGACAGAGTCTCGTTCCCCCTTCCCAGCGGCAGCCTAGCCCACCAAGGGGAGACAGTAAGCCCCACAACAGTGCAGATGGGAGTCGCAGGGAGAGGAACCTGTTACCTCCTCTCCCCACTGGCAGTCTACGGTTCAGGGAGAGGAGCCTGTTACCCCCTCTCCCCAGCGGCAGCCTAGCACACCAAGGGGAGACAGTAAGCCCCACAACAGTGCAGTAGTGACCGTAGTCTCTGCACCTGCACCACTGGAGATATGGACAGTCTGTCCTGGTCCACAACAACAGGACAATGTATTGGAAGGAGAGGCAGTCTATTTTCCCCTACAACAAGAGAGGGTGTCGCAGAGAGAGGAGCCTGTTACCCCTTCCCCCCAGCAACAGCTTTGTTCAACCGGGGGGAGAGGGCACCCTGGTTACCTTCCCCCCAAGCCATGGATCTACAACTGGGCACAAGTGGCAGGGGGCCATAGGGACAACTACACCCTTTGAGAAAGGCCGGCTGACTATCAGAGCCTCAGACCGACTGGAGGTCTGGAGTCTGGATAGTCTCAATGGGAAAGGGGAGAAATGTGGCAGAACCCGCCTCGCCACTGGGCATTGGAGAGGCCTGGCTGCCCGCCTCCTACCTGCTGACTATGGCCCCTGGTAAATTTGTATATTTGAATGCAATATTTTGGCATGTGGTATTTTATATTGCTGCTACTGGCCCTTTAAGGGCCATCCGTGGACATATTATGACTTTTAGGAGCAATGCCCCTTTAAGACTGTGTAGCAGATTGCATTCAGGCTGTCTTAAATATTATGTATGTTATTATGTGTTCGGTTAAATTGTATATGTGTATGCAGCATTCAACTGATTGTTCGGTAGAATCACTCCATTCATTATATTGAGTGAAACTACCGAACAACCAGACCACCCAGTAATAAGTGTGCCTCCAATTACCGTTTGCAACAATGTTGCAAACGGGTAATTGGCAATCTATGTAATGTGTTCGTTGTCCTCTGGGTGGCCGCCATTCGGGAAACAAAAACGTGGCGGCGGCCATCTTAAATTACCGAACAGCGGTGTTTTGCCGTCGAGTGTCTGGAACTAAAATCGGACACTCGACTAGGCAAACACCGCTGAGACCTCCAGACTTCCAGCAATTCGTGTAGAAACTACCGAACGGCGTGCCGTTCGGTAGAAAGAACCCCACGAACAAGGGGATTCATTTGAATCCTCCCCAGGCTCCATAACCCAGGCAATTCGTGTGATTTTATTCCCTTTTCTGTCACCGACCGCATGGCCAAAATACATGGAACTATTTTCGGATACTTTACCTATGCGGTCGGTCAAATCTTTACCTGCCCATATCTCCCAAACCCCTGGTCTGATCTGGGTGAATTTTGGATATGTTCTTCACCCAGATCAGGGCTACCAGGGGGTACCATATTTAAATGTGTATCCCCCATATTTGGGGTACATCCAAGAATTGGGGAAAAGTGTGTACTATATAATTATGTTAAGTGTTAATCTAAGGGGAGGAGATGTGTGGGAGGTAACATCTTTGGGATTGGTTGTTGTAATAATATTGTAGATCCCTCCCTTGCATGGGAGAATGTCTTAAAAGGAGGTTGTGTGAATAAATCTGGAGTTCCTGCTTAACCCTCAAAGTGAAGTGTCGTCTCATTATTGGGGAAGGATTTATTCTATGCTGTTCCAGTTTGACTACTAGGAGTCTAAACCTATTCGTATGATTTTGCCTATTCAGCTGTTTATAGCATTCATATGCTTGAGAGGATTTATATGCTTCTCCGGTTCGGTGATTGTGGTGTCTGCCAGAGTGCTTCGAGTCCTCAGGAAACGCTAGGAGCATCCTTTAACGGAGGTACTCAGTCGGGGTGCCCGTCGATCCGTTACACTGTTTAACGTTATTAGTGTGTTTATCCCTCCATAACTTCCCATTGAGGGCCTTCAATTCAATGTCTTAACGCTGTGTCCGGGGGCGCTACATAGTTCCCAGGCAGAGGATTTTTTTTTTAATTTTAACATAGTATGTTTTCACGGGTAATCTTTGCATATATATAGTATGTTTTCACAGGTAATCTTTGCATATATACTTACACAATTAACTTCTAGCGAATTTCACTTATATCTAACTTCTGCTAGGGCCCGACATGAGTGGACCTCTTTATACGCCACCCCAGGCTTATGATAGAACCAACCCTCAGTCAAAAAAATTAAAAAAAAACTCAAAGATTTCATGACCCTCCTTTGCTTTTTAAACAACTTCATATGGCAAACAGATTATATTTTAGTAACATGCAATGTCCAATCATTATACATCATCATCCCCCACAAAAAGGATGCAAAGTGGTCTTAAAATTATTAAAAGCAGAAAACATTATCCCCGATGCACAATAGATTTTATCATAGAAGGTTTACAAATTATTTTAAAAACAACTATTTTTGGTTTTTAGATTCCTTTTATATCCAAAAACAAGGCACAACTATGGGGACAAGGTTTGCCCCAAGCTATCCAAGCCTTTTTTATGGCTGATTGGGAGATAGAAGACATTTGGGGTGACCATGCTTGGCAGGCAAACCTGGTTACCTATTTCCGCTATATAGACGACCTTTTTTTTATCTGGAAAGGCTCAGAAGATTCCCTAAAATCATTTTTAACCCATCTTAATACAAACAACAACAGTATCATTTTAACCTCAGAATTCAGCAGCAGTAGTATTAACTTTTTAGACTTAGACAGATTTTGATTCATAACGGCACAATTAATACTAAAACATTTTTTTTTAAGAGTCTGTACTAACACTATTATCGACAAATCCAGCTCTCACCCCTCCGTAGAAATTGCTCCCATGACGAAGATTTCAATGAACAAGCCCTTACTCTTAAAGGAACATTATCGATAACAATTATTCCCTATATAACCTCTTACGGTGGTCAAACCAAAAAATAGATCAGACCTCTTAGAATATAAAACAAAAAAAATGACAAAGATTCCTCTTTCATGCCAATCATTTTAAATTTTCAAAACTATAGTCACAATATGATTTAAAAAAAAAAAAAAAGACACTCTCAAAGAATTTATCCCAGATAAACCCAACGTAGTTTTAGAGGTGCTCCTAGTTTTAGATCTATTTTAACCAAAAAGTACACCAAAACCACCTCCAACCAATCCTTATCCTTTTTATCTCAATCTAAAGTTTTGTTTTTTTAAATGCAATCGATGTATAGTATGCAAAACTACAGATCAAAACATTAAGTCCAAAACCACGCAATTTACATCCAATATCACTAAAAAAAAAAACATCAAAGACCATATATGCTGCAATACCGAAATATATATATACTGGAGTGCCCATGTGGCCTCCTGTACGTTGGAATGACAACTAGGTGTTTAAAAACCAGACTAGCTGAACACTGTCAAAATATAATCAGAGGATACCCAAATCATTCAGTATCAAAACACTTTCTAATCCACGATAAAAACCCTAAACATATAAAATGCATTGGTATCCAGAAATGCAAAATTTCCTGGAGAGGTGGCGATGTCAAGAAAATCATAGGTCAAAAAGAAATGCATTGGGGCGTGGTTTCGGCTCCGTCTGAAATGGCCGCGTGAGAGAAGTGCTCCGCTCACCTACACCCCCGATATAGCATTTTACAGCGGCAACTCAGCTTTCATGGGGCGCACTAAACGCCCTGAGCATCCCCAGACCCCAGGGAACCCCCAGCAAGGCCCCCTGGACGGTTTCTTACAGCCACAGCCCGGGGCGAGCGGCGACCCCGCAACACCCAAGATGGCGTCGGCCCCAGCACAAGGCCCGACACATGCTGCCCTGGAGAGGATTGAAAATTCCCTCCGGGATTTAACTGCTGCTATGGTCACTAAAACCGACCTCCAAGCGATGGCCACTAACCTGCAGGATGCCTTGCGGACGGAGGTGGCTGGGCTCCGCGCCGAACTCACGACGCATGCAGGCCGCATTACCGCACTGGAGGAAGCAGATGTGGCTATGACGACCCGCATAACTTCCACGGACACCGCGCTCGCTAGGCAAGGCGAGATGATCCTATCTATGCGCCGCCACCTCGAAGACGTGGATAACCGAGGTAGGCGATGTAGCATCCGCGTGCGCGGTGTACCAGAAGCGGAGGGGACAGAGGAGGCTGCGGACACTCTAAGGGAGCTCTTCCACTCCATTATGCAGGTTACACCACCACCACCAATCCTCTTTGAAAGAGCGCATAGGGCGCTGCGCCCCAGGAACGCAGAGGACGGCCCGAGGGACCTCATTTGCTGTGTGAGCTCTTTCCCGGTGAAGAACGCCATCATGCTTAAAGCCCGGGAACGAGCTTTTTGGCCCTTCAGAGGAGCCCAAGTTGCACTCTTTAACGACCTGTCTCCTATCACCCTGGAGGCCAGGCGAGCACTCCGACCTATTACAGCGACACTGCGGGAACACAATGTGACTTACAAATGGGGCTTCCCCTTCGCCCTGATGGCACGACATCAGAACCGGTGGGTTACTCTGAGATGGCCTGAGGAAGTCCCGCGTTTTCTGGGGGAATTGGGCCTTCCGCCTCAGCCAGTCACCAACTGGATTTTGGGCCCGCTGGGGCCGCCACCGAGACCGCAGAGAGAACCCAGACAACGATCGACTGGAGCTTCCTATGCCCCCCGGACTGGCAGACATAGAGACCCAACGTCCCCGGAGGAATAATCACGCTCCCCTGAACTTCCCATGGTACAACACCCACTGCTCTAAGTGATGAAACCCTGATGCTGGACGACGACGACGGTTTCCGACCTGGTTATTTCTAGATGAATGAGTTTCACACGACAAACTTTGAGGTACTGTGGGGCCCCCTCTTTTCCCTGACATCTTGGGAGGGGGGTTATTGGGACATATGGGCTCTTGACTGGGTCCTCTACCGCTGTGATTCCCGTAATTAATTGCCTTATGCTCTGGCATCCCTGGCTCCGTGATTTGTGACATTACCTGCATACGTGCGTGTTGAACCTTTGGGTGGGGGGATTGGGGGGGGGGGGGGGTGATGCGGACTGTTCCCCCTGAAATTCCTCTATGAACAACACGGACTTGTGGGACACTGGCTCTTGCCCGGTCTATGGGATGGGTGTGGGTTCGGGGGGGGGGGGGGGCGGGGGAGGGGTTGTGGGACGTATTCTATGCTCTGTTTGCCGTTTTCCATGGAGGGTCACCTGTTGTTGTACTTCACTGTATATTACCGCGGGGTTTAGTATGTACAAGTGTCAAAATGGATGGCCTGCTCCGCACTCGCACCCTACTCCTGGGACATACATACCCATAACTACTTTGTGGGGGACCGGCTTGCGGCTCCTGCCTCGCTCCTTTCTCCCCCCCCCCCTCCCCCCCCCCTCTTTCCCCTCCCTCCCCCCCCCTGTGTCTCTTTTCCCATCCCCCCCTCCTTTCCCCCCCCTCTCCCCTTCCCCCCCCCTTCTCTCCCTCTCTCTCCCACCCCTCTTTCCCCACCCCCTCCTTCCCCTTTCCTCCTGCCCCCCCCCCCGCTCCCCCGGCTCCCTCTCCGGGTACGTGCGGCAGCCCCCCAGTCCCCCTCCGCCCGGACACGCACATGGGATTGCAGGGTTATCAGACCCATTTGTTCGTCCCGGGATGTATTTGCCTGTTGGCCCCTACCCGGGAGCGCCCCCTCTCGCGCGTGTGTATTCCCACCCCCCCGCTTGCCCCCCCTCCCTCTCTGATGCGGGGCGAGCTGGGGGAGGGGAACCGTGGTGGGGGAGCGTACTTAAAAATGTTAACACTGTTTTAAGGTTTGATAAACTTGTTTTGCCGTATTAAGTGTTGCATGGATCACTACATATGCACGTGGTTATTTTTTGGTTTTGCTTTCCATAGACTCATCCCCCCTCACAACCCGGGGATCTGACATATGTAAAATGTTTATTAATCCACAATATGTTCGTTAGCAGTCCCGCAAGGGGCGGACCAATGGGATAGGTGGGAGGACTAGAAGGAGGTGCTTTATGCTGGGGCTGTACCTGGGGACACGGGATAGCTTTGGAATTTACTGATTAGCCTGGACACTTGTATTTATTGCCTAACCTACTTAACGATTACTGTCCGTGGGCTCCTTCATCACTTGCCCAATAGGCCATTCACACTGCCCACTAACTCTCAATACGGGGGATAGGTTGAGGCGGGTGCTGACTATCCTCTCGTGGGAAATCCTTTGAGCGGAGCCTGAACCGTGCTTCCACATAAATACACTCGTGCTAAAGGTGGTGCGGCCGCGCAACGGGTACTTTAATCTCCTGGGCTGGTACCGGAGTGAAGACCCATTGACGTCGGTTGCTGCACGAGACTACCCTCCTCCACCTTGGTGGGGGGTATAGATTTGGGATAGATCCCAAATTCTGTGAGGGTATCGACAATAGGGATACTTACCTCCTTTTAATCTCCTTACAGACGACTGGACCTGTACCTCGGGCCCCTGGACGAACCTGCTCCTACACTCACTTTACCTATCTCTGATCTCCTCTCTTCCCCCTATCCGTTCCCTCATACCACCCCCTTCTCTTTTTTCTCCCTCTTTTCTCTCCTCTTCCCCCTCCCTCCTTCCCTCCTGCATTGGATTGCCTGGCGTGTGGACTGGTTGCTTCTCACTGACCCACATTCCCGACGATACTGGGCACTATGGCCTACCGCACAGCACCCCTGAAGGTTGTCACGCAGAACTGTAGGGGACTTAACATCCCCGAACGCAGGACGCACCTACTGAGGGAACTACAACGAAAGCGGGTGTCAATCGCCCTGTTACAAGAAACACATTTTAAGGAAGGGTCACAACCCAGATTACGCAACCGACACTATGCTACCAACTACTTTTGCAATCATCCCGCATCGCATAAGACCGGTGTAGCCATTCTACTGGCGACCAACCTGGGATTTGAAGAACTCGACCGTGTACAGGACTCAATGGGGAGGTACCTCTTCCTTAAAGGGGTCATCGCGGACAAAATCTATACCATAGCCTCCATTTATGTACCTAATAAGAGGCAAGCTCCTTTCCTCCGCAACGCTCTCCAGCAATTGGAGGATTTCTCCGATGGAATCCTAATAGTAGGAGGCGATTTTAACGCCCCACTGGACCCGACGTTGGATTCTTCCACGGGTCACAGTTGCATATCGCAGCGCCATATTAGGTCCATTAGACAATCACTAGAGGCACTCAGACTAGTGGACTGCTGGAGGACATTGCACCCCTCGGTGAAGGATTACACCTACTTCTCGGCGCTTCATAACCGATACTCACGCATTGATTATCTTTTCCTTACTCAAGAGGGATTATCATGCTTACTTGGAACCGACATCACCCCTGCCACCTGGTCGGACCATGGATCTGTTACCATGGAATTGGCCTCCCCACTCTACAAACCAACAGGATGGACTTGGAGACTCAATGAGGCCCTGCTACTAGATATGGAAACGAAGGACCAACTACATCAGGCACTAGAGCAGTACTTTAGGGAAAATGACACGACGGATGTCTCCCCGATCTCGCTCTGGGAGGCACACAAGAGCGTGATCCGCGGGACCTTCATACGTATCGCCTCGCAAAAACGGAAGGCTTTCATGTCCGAACTGACTGAGCTACACCGCACCATCTCGGCACTGGAGCGCAGTCATAAGAGATCCCAATTGAATGCGGTCTATGGAGAACTGATGGAACATCGACGACAACTTAAAGCCCTCCTCTTGAAGAGACACCTCAGGTCTGTACAACGCTCTAAGGGCTTCTACTATGCCCACGCCAACAAAGGTGGCAAGTACCTTGCACGACTATTAAAAGGCCCCATGCCCCTTAGGCAAATTCGACAGGTCCGCTTGACCTCCGGGGAGATATCTCCCTTCCCGGAAAAGATTGCGGAGGAATTCAGGCGGTTTTATGAAAAACTGTATAATCTATATCCACCTAAAGGGGAAGCTGAGACTGAGATGCACCGCTCGATGGTTCAGGATTATCTGTCTGAAATGGGCATTCACAGACTGGAGCAAGACTCTGCGGCACTATTGGGAGCTCCAATTGATGTTGCAGAAATAGCTGCGGCCTTGAAATCCTCTAAGACCGGTAAGGCACCAGGACCAGACGGCTTCTCTGTGGGGTACTATAAAAACTTCTCCGACATACTTTTACCACGACTCACTGATGCCCTCAACGCAGTTGGAGAGGGGGGACACTTGGGGAGGGAATCCGTAGCTGCTACCATCTCCGTACTCCTGAAACCTGGGAAGGATCCGTTACACTGCGGCAGTTACCGCCCAATCTCATTACTCAATGTGGATTCCAAACTGTTCACAAAAGTCCTGGCTACTCGTCTCAAATGCCTACTACCCGAGCTGATTCACGAGGACCAGACAGGGTTCATACCGGGTAGGGAAGCCAGAGACAGCACCATGAGAGTATTCGCCATCCAGCGTCATGCTAGGAGACATGGGACCCGTTTGATGCTTCTCTCCACGGACGCGGAGAAGGCGTTTGATCGGGTCAACTGGTCATACCTTATGGAGATGCTGAGATGGCAGGGATGCGGTGACAGGCTCCTCTCTTGGATAGCTGCACTATATATAGACCCTCGAGCAACTGTGAGAATCAATGGGGCCACGACGACAGACTTCGCGATCCGTAATGGAACTAGGCAGGGATGCCCGCTCTCCCCACTGTTGTTCGCACTATACCTGGAACCCCTCTTGCAAGCTATCAGGCAAAGCCCGGACATCAAGGGCTATGAGTGGGAAGGAGTGCACCATAAGGTGGCAGCTTACGCCGATGACCTCCTCTTTTTTGTCCGCAATCCCCGAACGACATTACCTTGCCTCCTCACAGAACTGGACAGATTCGGACGCCTATCTGGATTCAAACTCAACATCCCTAAATGTGAAGCACTAAACATCTCACTCCCTGCAGAGGAGGCCCGTTCCCTGGAATCGCAATTTGCGTTCCGCTGGTGCTCCAACAAAATGAAGTACCTAGGCGTCTGGGTGACTACAGACCCGGAGGATATATATGACTGCAACTTCACACCCCTCCTCAAGAACGTCCTGATGGACCTCTCCAACTGGTCCTACCCGCATATTACATGGCACGGCAGAGTTGCCGTACTTAAAATGAATGTCCTACCGAGGATCCTCTATCTCCTGCAAACAACGCCCGTTGCCATCCCGGAGTCTTTCTTCTCAACCCTAAAATCGGGAGTGCTTAAATATGTCTGGCGAGGCGGTCGACCTCGACTTCGGCATGATATCCTGTGCCGACCCAGGAAACAGGGTGGTCTAGCGCTCCCTGATTTTAGAAAATATTATCAGGCCGCGGTAATGCAACGTGTTTTAGACTGGCATGTAACCTCGGCACCCAAACAATGGGTGACACTGGATAGGGGACTCATAGGCTCAACGCTGGAGGCCCAGGTATGGGGGAACCCCAGAAGACACATCACCCCGACTCGCACTGAGGGACTGGTCTCTCAAACCTTGATTGGTTGGCGAACACTGAGGAAGCAAGAACACATCTCCCCAACGCCTAGCCCAATGCTACCGATCACACATAATGTAGAGGTAGGAGGTGGACTCCCAGCGAGAGCATGGCCCATCGAGAGTGAACGTACGTATATACCCATACATACAATCCTCGCTGATGGGAAACTTCGGGATCTCCCATCGCTGCTTGGAGACAGGCCCTGGACCCTTCTCTCCCAATTCCGTTACATGCAACTGAAACACTTCATTGCCTCCATCCCACACAATGCACGGTTGCACAGGGACCTCACATGGTTCGAAAGACTCTGCGACCAAGGACTAGATCTGGCCCACGCAATCTCGACACTTTATCAAAACCTATTAGTGGGAGGCACCCCCGCACCGTTGGCGTTTAAGAGGCAATGGGAAGGACAACTGGGGAAGGAACTTACCACCCAACAATGGGAATCCGCGTTGCTTTGGCAACATAAGAGCTCAATGAGTTCTTATTACCAGGAAATGAATTACAAGCTGATATCCCTGTGGTACCGGACACCGGCACTACTTCACCGAATCTTCCCATCAATCCCACCAGTGTGCTGGAGATGCCAGGAAGAACGCGGCACAGTACTTCATATCTGGTGGGAATGCAAATTCATTACCCCATATTGGACCATGGTCAGGGCCGAGGTGACGCTCATCCTGAGGGACATACCCAATTGGACGGCGGAACTGGCCCTGCTACACGCCTCTACACAGCCCATACCAGTGTATAAAAAGTCGTTACTGCGGCACTTGCTCAACGCCGCTAAGGCCAACATTCCAGCACATTGGAAAACAGCTACGGTGCCAACTAAACAAGAATGGATTCACCGGGTCGAAGATATTCAGGGGGCGGAGGAGGCACACGCCACCATCACTGGTCGGAAACCAGACACACCGACATGTGGATGCCCTGGTTTTACTATATTGCTCAGTATCGACAAGATGGAGACAATCAGAGACGCACGGCACAGGCACCAATGCCCCCCCCCTCCTAATTCCCTTTCCTTTCTTCTCCTCCTTCTGATCGCAGGGTCTCGAGGGACCTGAGATAGACACTGGACAGACTGAACTTATGCAGATAGGTGAAGCTCCATGACAACGGACAGAATAGAAACCACTGACTAGAAACCTACGAGTTAGGACTTGGCATTGGACGGAAGACTCTGGGGGTAGACATCGTCTTCAGAGACACTTACTGTACTGGACATTCCGAGATCTGACTACGCACTGACTCAATTCCCTAGCATTCTGACATATGGACTGACAGAAATCCTACACGTGCACACGCAACGGTGAACACCGCCCATGACAGGAGGGATCAGGGACCCTTAGAACCATTCGGTGACTCAGCGCTATTGAGGCAGAGGTGCTCGGTGAACATGTTTTGGGCTCCGCCTTGGATGGGTATCGCGGGGGAGGGGTCAGCACTCGCATCTTAGTTTTCTACCTTTTAATTTGAGCATTTGGCCACTTATGGTGGGGGTGCCGGGTCATGGAGGTTCTGTAAGATAGACCTCTCACATACCTTACCCAACGGGAGGTACTTCAACATCACTGAACAGATTATATCTCCCCCCCGGAGGTGCTCCGGATCGCACCTGGGACCCTACCACCAATGATCTCACATATGTGGAAGACTTGCTGGTGTCATTGCCCATACGCTATCTTCCGGCCTTTGCTGACCCGACCCTGCATGGCTCTAAACTCGAGACTCACTGGTCTCCCTACCCTGACACTGTATTACACCCCGAACTAACCTCGACTATCTAAGGTAATAACTACCTATGTGACATATCCATCCCCTGTCCACCACAGGCAAGCGCCATCTGTAACCCATTTCTAGCCAGAAGTACATCAGGCCGTGGGTAAATACTCATATACACACAAATGCTACATGAAGGCGCTCAATACTGGTCCATGCCCTCTGCTTCCACAAATAAAGGGAAGTAATCACGGAATTTGTCAACCGAGGTCAATACTTTGTTCACCTGCTTTTGTGATGTTTAACTGTACTTAAATTGTTTTACTCAGACTGCTCTGATACTAGAATATTCTATGCTGGCTTTATCTTGTTTTGGAAATTTTACGTTTTTGTCTGGCCTGCGAGCCACCTCTGTTGATTATACCATTTCAATAAACAGATTTACAAAAAAAAAAAAAGAAATGCATTGGGTCTATCTTTTAAAAACCCTTGCCCCAAATGGATTAAATGTAGACTTTGACCTTTTTAATTTTCTTGATTTTTTTTTTTTTATAAAATATACTAAATCAAAGATTCTATTGAGATAATTCCCTTTTCTATATATATATATTTTTCATTTTTACCATATGTTTTATGTTCATATGTATTTGTTTTCATTGTATTTATCTGTATTAACTTTTTTATCTTATAATTATTCACTTTTAGCCTATTAAACGATGTCTAAAAATATATATTTTATATTTATATGCTAATACAATGTAAAAGTCAAATATACCATTTTACACAGTTATACATATATTAGCATGTCAATTCTGGACTCTAAAGATGTTTTGCCTATATTGCTATATTTTCTAATAATCATAAAATCTTTCCATATTCTTTTTAAGGTCTCTCCCTAAGGCTATTTGCATGTTTAAAATGATTAATTTATAATTTTTATATACCCAGAACTATTTTGTATGTTTATATATATATATATATATATATATATATATATATATATATTCTGTTGTAATAAGGTGCACTCACAGGACTTTTTTCAATATCTTACTTTTATTCTAAGAAGTGAATTACATGTGAAAATATCATAAATCGACGTTTCGACCCCTATAGGACCCCTATAGGGGTCGAAACGTCGATTTATGATATTTTCACATGTAATTCACTTCTTAGAATAAAAGTAAGATATTGAAAAAAGTCCTGTGAGTGCACCTTATTACAACAGAATATTCATACTGACGCTGAGGTCGGCACCCAGGCAAGAATATTGGAAAAAAAATTTGAAAAGGGTGAGTGCCAAGTTTATCTCTTTCTTTATATATATATATATATATATATATATATATATATATAGAGAGAGAGAGAGAGAGAGAGAGAGAGAGATAGAAAAAAATCTTGCACTCCATATAATAGAAAAAGTACTTGCCCGGTGCTTCTCAAGCAAAATGTAGATCAATTTGAAAAGGATAGCACTCTCAGGACTCCAATGTAAAATTTAACTTTTAATTATTAAAGTAAAAAATCGACGTTTCAGTCTGCTATTCACAGACTTTCATCAGGACTAATACATGCAAAGCCAAATACACACATATATACAGATATGAGAACAAGCAATTAACTTACCCACCACCGGAATAAACTCCTACTCCCTGTCTGCCCGGTCGGAAAAACGCGCGGGTTCCGCCGTCAGTCACGTGTGCATGCGTGGCGTCATCACGTGGCGTCGGCGTCATTACCGCGTCACGTGATCGGCCAGAATGCAGCTTGATTGGGAGAATGTTGCTATGCGACCAAAACGTCCATAGCAACTAATTACGGCACAAATTATGGGCATTGCACAGTAGCTAATAGTGCCAACTATAAACAATACAAAATCTATGTGTCTTATAACAAAATTTGTTAGAGCACAATGTTAAGAATGTTAAGAAATGTTAAGAAAAAGAGCCACTATCACAACTAGAGATGTATCCCAAGTGATAAGCACAGCAGTCAAAGCGGCAAAGTATATGGGTGAGTGCCTGTCCCCCAGGGTGGGCAATACTACCCGTACTTCAAACTCGCCGTTACACAAAATAAACTTAGAGATAAACACAAATAGCTCCTGGTATTGAACACCTCAAAATTGAATGGAACTATTGCGTGAACACACAGAGTATTGTTAATTCCAAAAAAGAACTCTATTTTAGGACAGGGAAGATATCAATCTCCCACTAAAGATTAATACTATATACAACACAGGTACATGTACGGACCTACCAAAGAAACGAGAATTACCCTAACCTGCAGGAGAGTTAGGGTGTATGCCTATCCCCCAGGGTGGGCATCGCTATCCCCACTCTGCATCAGCAGGGTAAATGGGTGCACATGAGAACAAAGAAAAATATGTACCGTGAAAATACAACCACCAATGTAACCAACTAATATCCTACACGGTATAGCGGTGTACTAGAACTACACAGGACTCCTAAATATGCAGGAAAGAGTCATATTAAGCATAGAGTCTATGTTACCATAATATCTTCAGATAATACAATATGATGAAATGGGCCATACAAGTGACTTCTACCACACAACACGCTGAGCCATAGAGATGGTGCCTAAACCCATTGGATGGGTACCAAACTCCCACAACAGCTAGTGTCAGGGTAAGCATATCATAGAAAAGCAGACAAGGAATACTTCTCATTCAATCCATTCGGGTGGACAGTTTGTAATGTCCTGATCCAATACAGCTCTCTCTGCAAGAGCATCTTTTTGCGGTCACCTCCCCTTCTAGGCATGGGAACATGATCGATAGCCATCAACAGGTTTAACCATATTAACAAAAGTTACAGCACGAATGTACCCCTCCCTAAATGTCTGCTGACAGGCACTTATAACATCCTGTTAAATTGATATTGGCACAAAACTAGGAAAAGTCTCACTCAGGTGAGACGTGGCAAACACAAACATCCTTTGCAAATACACTATTGGATTTACATAAATAAAAAATACAAAAAATTAATTTAAATAAAAAATGTATAAGATTTCATTAAATAAAAATTGGCTTTTGATCACTATAACATTGTGCAGCAAAAAAAGTGTTATTGGTGTACATTCTAGGTACAGGAGTGACAAGGCCAGCAGTAATCAGGGCTCACTTGCAAATTTGAGGAGTTTAAATGTCAGATATACACTGTACATTATCAACAGGTTTAACCATATTAACACAAGTTACAGCACGAATGTACCCCTCCCTAAATGTCTGCTGACAGGCACTTATAACATCCTGTTAAATTGATATTGGCACAAAACTAGGAAAAGTCTCACTATTTCAATTCCATAACTATGTTATTGAATCTAAATCATGTCAGATGTTTTGTTATCAAAGTACAGCATAATTTTAACCAACCTGTTTTCTGTGCAAGATAATTATACTGGACCTCTTGTTCACATATTAAACATCCAGCAGATGGAGCTCTTTTCTCAATTATACAAAAAAATTAAATAATATATATTCTATACAATGAAAGTAGGTGTGGGATGACAAAACACACAAGTTTACATTAATTCTCAAATATTTTGCTATACATTACATATGGTAAATGTAAAACTTCCTTAGATGCTAAAAGAGTCAACAATTCATCTAAATGCAATGCAAAATATTCCAATATGCACACACAACTTTGTCATATTTTCAGGTTCCGGACCCATATTTCACAATAGACTGTTTTGCCAACTACCCAATTGTTATGCCAATTTACTGGTTGGGATTCAAATGATCAAATGCCCATCTATAGACAGAAACTGCTGTTAAAAGTAAAAGTTATTCAGCAATACTGGAGAATAGCTGAGAATGGAATCATCATTCAATAACTAAACGCTAGACAAAACCTCCCCCCCATATTGCAAATGTATGCAAGAGATGGTTTTGCAGTCATAGCCAGCGAATGAAACACTTGGTCAATTGGTTGTGACGAAGGGCAAATATTTGGTGTAAGGACAGAGAAAGATACTTGCAAGCCTTAAGTGCCAGAAGCGACATGGACTGCTATACCTACAGACAGGAAAGCAGGTGAATGGTATGCACGCACTTTGCAGCATCTGCAAATAAAGTCAGTTGTATCTTTTCAGCATCTAAAATTAGGCAACCATATTTACTACAAACATTGTTGGTACGTATCCCCCAAATAATTTTTAGGACCTCCATTTCTGCATACGCAAATTAATTTAAAGAAACAAATCCCAGAGATTGGCCAGTGTTTATGACCAAGTGGCTACTACAAAACACTGGGCATACCCCATTTCCAATACATTGAGTTGCCCACTATTGCAAATGGTATGCCATCATGGGGGTAATTCTCATTCCTGGGCTACCATACGGTCTCAAAGGCTACATAACCAATCTGGCGAATTTCAATGTGAAAAAACTGAAAAATGTAACCTGCTATATTTGACCCTGTAACTTCCCAAAACACCATAAAACCTGTACATAGGGGGTACTGTTTTACACATGAGACATCGCTGAATACAAATATGTGTATTTTATTGCAGTAAAATCAAACAGTATTATGATATTCACAGTTAAAATGTCATGCAGAACTAAAATAAATTACGAAAGTTCTTAATTTCTCACATTTTTTATATTTTATTCATATTAAATTATGTTTCATAGCTAAATATTTGATGTTAATGAAAGCCCTATTTCTTTTGAATAAAATTATATATAATAAGTGTGGGTGCACTTAATATGAAAGAGGTGAATTACGGTTGAACAGACCTGTAGTCAAATTCCAAGTTTTGTTTACGTTTTATTTTGATCAAAACTTGTACATTGGGCTCAGTCTTTAACCCCTTAAGGACACATCTTCAGAAGCTTGTCTTGCACTTGCAACAGCATTTTTTGTTGTTTGCGTTCAAGTGCAGTTTGCATTTGACTAATTTATTGCACCGACACATATTATATACCGTTTTCTAATGGACAGAAAGGGCTTTAATTTGATGTAACATATATATAAATGCTTATTTATTATAAAAAAATACAGAAAAATTCAAAAAAAATGTGTGTGTTTTTTCTTTACAGTTTTTGCAATAATAATGTGTGCATAATTAGTGCAGGTTAAGGAAAGTAATTAAAAATTAATTTAGTTGTTCTGATTTACAGAATATATAATGTGTCTAGGATTATAAGTTTTTTTGGTAGTTACAGGTCACAAAACACAAGGAGTAAAATAAACTTTTAATGTGGAGCGATTTTAGAATTTGGTATGTTTGTCTTGTAAGCTGAAAACCCATAAAAGAAAACAAAATTGCCACACAAAAGTATATATTTATATAAAGTAGACATCACAGGCTATTTACCTAAGGTTATTTTGTCACTTTCTACGTAGCCATTTCACCGCCAATCTCTGCTAAATATTGGAGTAAAATTGTGTTTTTTGTTGACACACAAACTTATAACAAAGAACTTCTCATGTGTATTTTGTAAAGTTGGTGTGTGTTATTCCTGTACAACGATACCCCCATTGTATGTCTTTGGCACTATTTCCTGAAGCTACAGTGCCATATAGGGGACCTGTCCAATTCAGTATTTAAAGTAGAATGTTGAGAGACGGATTTAATGGGCCTATGCTTCAATTTGGGGTAATATAGCAGTTTGACTGTTAGAAAAAAACCCCAGAAAGGCCTACCATTTGTAAAAGTAGACACTCCAGGGTATCTTATATTGTGCCTTAACATGCCCCCTTTTTTTCACCGATATATGCCAAAGTATGTGGTAAAAAATAATTTGGGGCATTTTTTACATACGGATTGCATTTTTGCTGGGCATTTTGTATATTTCATATGTGCCACTAAGTTCAAAGCCCACAAATTATGCTCAGCTAAGTCTTCTGAGTAAAATTATATCCCCAATGAATGTCTTTGGCGCTATTTCGTGAAGCTACAGTGCCATATATGAGACCTGTCCGTTTCAGTATTTACACTAGAATTTTGAGAGATGGATTTAATGGGCCTATGCTTCAATTTGGGGTAATATAGCAGTTTGACTGTTCAAAAAAACCCACAAAGGCCTACCATTTCTTAAAGCAGACACCCCAGGGTATTTCAAAAGGCATATTTTAAAGCCTTAGCGTAGGATTATTTTTTTCCTAGTTTGTACCAAGTGTAGTATCAATTAGCATATTTTCTGCCTTTTTGACACACACTTGGAGATGTTACTGTATATTTTGCAATCCTTATGTGTGCTACGGCAGTATAACACCTAATATGTTGCTCAGCTATGTCGTCTTAGTGCAACAATACCCCCATGTGTACCTTTTTCCTGGATATGTGGATGTTGAAGGGGCACATGGGAGACACACCACTTTCATATTTTTCAAAAGTGGATGCTGGGCCCAAGTCTCATTTTAGCAGCTCAGAATTGCAAATTACCTCCCTAAGTCCACATCTATTTTTAAATATAAGCAGCTCATCAATTCAAATTATGAACAAGTGCATACTATTTGCTGTGTAGAAATGAGGGGGAATTGTTGGCATAAACTTATCAGGGGGTAGTACCTAGTCATCTGCATCCTGGGCAAAGCTGTCATGGATTCCGAAACCAAAATACAGACAGACCACAAAGAGAGAGAACACAGAGAGAGAAACTTGTAATACCGGTCCTTAGAATGGCCAGGCTATACAAGCAGAGAATAGTCAAGGTACAAGCCGAGGTCAAAGGAGTAAAGTGAAACGGAACAACGATAGGACAAGCCGAGGTCAAGGATCAGAGAAGACAGGATAAACGGGAGACAAAGCCAAGATTCGGTAACCAATCAGACAGATGACTAAAATCACACCTCTACTTATTCGGCCTTGGTGTGAAATTTTTTAAACCAGTGGCCAATACATAGGAAGGGCTGAGTGGGGCAATCAGGGCAGTAATAACTGGCCTCAGCTCTTATGCCCCTCTTGTAACACACCCTGTACCTTTTCTGGGGGGGTTTCTTTTTGGGGGTTGGTGGAATACTGCAGCAGAAGTGACCTGTCCCCATATTTCTGCTAGGCTCCACTAAAAATGAGCTGAAGCTGAAACTGAAACGAGAGAAAAGTGCATTAGTATTAGTAAATTTGACTGAAAGACCAATTTAGGTCTTTCAGACTTTTGTTAGATAGCTCCCTAATACCGTGGGAATTAGGGAGTTATCTACTAAGCGGCTGCAAGAGAACATCCGAAGTGCCGAAGTTCCGAAGTGTCGAAGTGCTGAAATTCCGATGTCCCAAACTGAACCAAAGTGCCGCAGTCCCGAATTTCGGAATGCCGAACCGAACTGAATATTTTGCCCATGCAAATCCCTATTGGATTCCTGTTATCATTCCCTTAATTTTCCCTTCCTCTCCTGTTTTGCCACTTTTCAGAAATCCAAAGCACTTTGGCACTTCTAAAATTCGGTACTTCTGAAATTTGTTATTTCGTCAATTCGGTTCGGTTTGGTTCGTCTTGGCACTTCTGAATGTCCGAATGTCCGAATTGCCGAAATTCGTCCGAATTTAAATTTGGACCAAAACGAATTGCATATGTTTAAAGGAAATATTAAATTATTTAAGAATCAATTATTTTGTTCAACGTAGTATTTTTTATAGAGGATGAACAAACAAAATATAAATTCTTGACAAAACTGTTTAATAATGAGCCCTTAAAAAAGATGTTTAAAAATCGGTATTAATATATTTAATACACTTGTTTGGTACCCACAACTAAAAATGTGGAATCTATATAGGTGAAAGAACGTGAAACTTTTAGGATCATTAAAGGAGCACTATAGGGTCAGGAAAACAATCATATATTTCTGACACCATAGTGTTAAAACCACCATCTAGCCCCCCTGACCGCCTCTTGCCACCTTAAATAGAGTAAAATTGTACTAGTATTCACGTCTGCAGCTGCTACCTTTGCCCCTGTTTGCCTGTGAACTGTCTGCTGACATCATCAGAAGTGGTAGTCTGAGCCAATCACAATGCTTCCCCATAGGATTGGCTGAGACTGTCAAGGAAGCAGATCAGGACAGAGCTAACATAAGTCAAACACAGCCCCCGCCAATCAGCATTTCCTCATAGAGATGAATTGAATCACTGCATCTCTATGAGGAAAGTTCAGTGTCTGCATGCAGAGGGTGGAGACACTGAATGGCAGTGCTGCAAATTCGGGTTATTCTAGCTTCAGTGACTGAATAATCAAAATTGTATTAAAGACAGGAGGTAAATATTTGCTTTATCCTTCTTTACTGAACCTCCCAGCAGCAAATAAATATTTAAACATATAGATAAAAAATCAAACAATCAGGACACATCTTGGAACATATTAGTCTGTCAGGCTCCTCCCAACTCCTCTTTCTTGATGCATCCGATCATAAGTGTAGTCAACCGTGTAAACTTGAGTGATCAACCATGTAAACCAGAACTGAACCGATACTGAAGACCAAAGGAAAGTAGTCTTTGTGGCTCATGTAGACAAAACTTCACACTATCATGAAAGTATCATGAAAGTATGGTCACTTGGTGTCCGCAAGATTTCTACATACACAGATATACCACATGGATATCACGAGTATAATACTATGGTAAAATCTAAAAACTAGAACCAGGTAGATTAAGAATCACCTAACCAGAGCAAACAGAAAACAGGCAGTTTAATATAAAGTCTTGCGAGAAACCTAGAGAATAAGAATATACTTTACCTGAAAGTATCTGGGATGGGTTACCAGGGTGGGAAAATATTCACCTCCTGTCTTTAATAACATTTCGATTATTCAGTCACTGAAGCTAGAATAATCCCTATTTTAAAGCGTGGAAAACAAAGAAAAGGAAGCATGGGACGATTGTTGAAAATAAAAGGTCCGGAAGGTAGATTCTCTAGACCAATCAGTGGATGATAGGATGTCTGCAAGGGATCCCCCAGCCATAAAGGCGGAAGAGGCGGCAGCAGCTGAAGCTGAAACGGGATCAATACTCCTTTCCAAACACCAGCAATGCCAAACTCGCCAGGCCGAGAGGTAAGAGCGTCTAGTCCCAGGGGCCCATGAGTCCCATAAGAGATGTCTAGTAGTCTCAGAAAGTCCTGCTTCATTCCAGGATCCCCTGAAACAGTCCAGGCCACTAGCTGGAGATGACCCTGCAACACGAGAGGGTGAGAGTTGCCTGCAGGATCTTTGAGAAGATCGTGCGTGGCAGGAAGCAGTAGTGGATAATCCACTGACATCTCCAAGAGGTTGGGGAACCATGCCTGGGTACGCCACAATGGAGTTAGCAGTGTTATTGTGGTCCCCAGAGTTCTGAGATGATGGAGAGTGTGAAGGATCATGGAGAATGGAGGGAAAGCATAAGCCAAGGCTGAAGGAAGGCGTTGACTGCCAGAGAGGTCAGATCCGGCAACCAACTGAAAAAAGCGTCTCTCTGACGATTCATCGTAAGATGCAGAGCGACATAAAGAGCCTTCAGACATGGCATTGCTCGATAATGTAAAGGAGCTGGGAAAATCACCTGTATAGAGGCAGAGAGCAGTCCGATTATGCGAGCTAAGTCGCGAAGACGGATAGTCGAAGAGGCTAGGATTTTCCTGATGTCTTTTTTGATGTTCCTGATCTTTACTGCAGGAAGCTGTAGGATAGCCAAAACGGAATCTATTTGGAATCTGAGGAATTGAACCATCTGAGACGATGTGAGGACGGACTTTTGGACATTGATCACGAACCCCAAGTTCTGTAATAGAGCTGTGGTCATGTCTGTATGGAGGCGTAGAGTGCCTGGGTCCTGGGCCATAAGGAGGATATCGTCCAGATATATGATAGATCGAATCCCCTGAGAGCGTAGCAAGGCCATGACCGGTTTCATCAGCTTGGTGAAACACCAAAGTGCGGAACAGAGTCCGAAGGGGAGGCATGTGAACTGCCATAAATCTTGATGCCATCTGAACTGTAGGAAACAGCGATGGGCAGGTGTTATACGAACCGTGAGGTACGCATCTTTCAAGTTGAAATGGGAGAACCAGTCTCCCTCGCAGAGTTGGTCTCGCAGAAGATAGATGCCCTCCATTTTGAAATGTCTGTAAACGATAAAATTGTTTAGGTCTTTCAGGTTGATAACTGGTCGAAAGTCTCGCGACTGTTTCCGGACCAGAAACATGTTGCTTATGAATCTGTGAGAGGACAGAGAGCGTTTAGTGCGGCCTCCAGGGTCGCATTGTCCTTTTGAGACATGTGCAGAGGAGGAGGGGAGACCCCTGTAGAGAGTCATTTGCAAAATGACTATATGGAAACCAGATATGGTTTTAAGGATCCATGGATCCCTAGTTAATAGAGACCACTGTTGGGAAAAAAAAGGTTAACCGGCCTGCAATAGGAAGTTGAGAATAAGGAAAGTCGATTAGCCGGGGAGGGAAGCAGGAGGGAGCACCATGTCCTCTGATGGATCCTCTAGAGCAGAGGTTCTCAACCCAGTCCTCAGGACCCCCTACCAGTCCAGGATTTGCGGATTACCTGGGTGTGTCTAAGGTGTTTAGAAAAAGGGGAAAAAAAACACCTTAGACTCTAAGGTGTTTTTTTTTCTTTTTCTAAACACTTTAGACAAACCCAGGTAATCCCTAAACCCGGGACTGGTAGGGGGTCCTTGAGGACAAGGTTGAGAACCCCTGCTCTAGAGGGAAAGAACTGCTTGTGGTAGAAATGGGTGTTGACTGAATTACATGCGTCTGATGGTCGAGGCCTGTAGCCTGTGAAGTGTGTCTCGGCTCTGCCAGTCGTTCGGCCTCTGTAGCGACCAGCTCTCCCAGAAAAACGCTGGGTTCTAAACACCCTGCGAAGGGATAATTGTGCCTTATTGAGGGAGGTAAACACGGATACGTGTTTATTCAGGTCCTGTATGAACCTGTCCCCAAATAAGTTTGTTTGCCTCTGGACCAAGTTCTTTGGTGCTTAGTTCTGCCAGTTTGGCATCAATTCTATATAACACATCTTTACGCCGTTCAATTGAAATAGCGACATTGGCGTTTCCCAACAGGCATAACGCTCTTTGTGCCCATTCACGCATCATGTGTGCTTCGAAATTGCCACCTGCTAGTGTCTCGTCAGCAATTATAAAAATCGGAATAAGCGGGCCCGCTATATCCATCAGTTTATCTTGTGTGGCTTTCAAGCCTATTCCAATGCCTTTGCGGGGATCTTTGCCCGTCTTATTGCAGGTTCTAGTTGGTCCGACATGATGACCAGTAAAAAATAGTAGTGGAATCACCACAGAAATAGTATACCAACGGGTATTACATTTTTTTTTATATATTTTTTTAAATTTATTTATTTTAGTTTATCATAATTTGTATTTATTTATATTAACAAACTTCACAAGACAAAGCAAAGGCAGGGGCTTTCTATTGGGTTTCACACAGAAAAAATATTCAGTTGCTTTTAAGGGGAATCAGTGGGGTTCATCCACAGTTATGGCAGTTAAACTGTCAGTATAATAATGACAGGTGAAACCTGTCTAATCAATAAACATGGGGTTCACCCGCCTGGAGGTAATAAATACAATAGAGGGGTTAACCTTCTGAGATAAGGCAACAGGGGGTCACCCTCAGGGAAGAGGCAAGAGGGGGTCACCCTCTAATAGGCACAGAGCTGTACTTATGTATGAAGGCAGCTGCAATAAAAACAAATAGGCTATGATAAGTTAAATGTTCTATAATAGTGACAGTTAATAATAAGAAGAACCAGCAGAGGGCAATGTACTTACAGTTTAACAGAGCTGCAATCCCGATCGGAGTTGTCACAAAAAGCGGGCGAAACTGGAGACAAACCACCGAACAAAAGATGGCCACCGGCAAGAAGCAGGAAGGCGGGTACTGCGCGTCTGAGAGCAAAGGGCGGCACAGAAACAAAGCACAGGCGTGACTACAACGGGCCGCAGCAACAGCAGTGGCGTGGCCTGACAGGAACCTTACCGAGGAAATGATCAGTGAGGCACAAGTCCAAATAAAATAGCAGTGATTTAGCAAAAATCACAGGGAAGGGACTGGACAGTGGGCTGACCCGAGAAAGGTCAGTGTCATAAAGGGCTAGACAAGCAAGCACACAGATTACCTCATGTTAACAACAGAGAGGTAAAACTAATTAAAGGAGTCAAAACATTTTATGAAAAAAAGCAAAACAATGCATATATAATATAATAAAATATACACATAGAGATAGCTATAATTAAGCTGAACTGCTTAAGGAAGCAGCTTTAGCAGCCATCTAAGGAGTGGCCAGTGAAGTTATCTCTAGGCTGTAATGTAAACATTGCATTTTCTCTGAAAAGACAGTGTTTACAGCAAAAAGTCTGAAGGGAATGATTCTACTCACCAGAACAAATGCAATAAACTTTGGTTGTTCTGGTGGCTATAGTGTCCCTTTAAGGAATAAAGAGGAAATGAGTAATGAATGGAAGGCAGTGGAAGATAGCCTATGTAGTTTAAATTTAAAAGAACTATATTTAAAAATTACAAAGAATGGATACTTAGTATCCCTGATTCAGACTATGAACAAAATAGATCCACAATGCAAGAATATATGCTGAGGATGCAATAGAAGTGCATAACTTTGCATTTTTCTGCATTAAATGTCATCTACCATTTGAGTGCCCAGTCCCCTAATCTATCTAAATCCCTCTGTAGAAAAGTAATATCCTGCTCACATTCTATTACTTTACAGAGTTTTGTGTCATCTGCAAACATTGAAACATGGTTTTGAATGCCTATTTCAAGATCATTTATAAATATGTGAAATAGAAGCAGACCCAGAACAGAACTCTGAGGTACATTATTTACCAGACAATAAGTTGAAACAAAAAATGTGGATGAGATATATAATCCCAACCACAAACGATGCCACCAAGTTTTGTAGTATCGTTGGTATCAGGTAGATTCTTAGAGCATAGATAGGAATCCTGAGATCATATGGTTAATGGGGTTTAGATCCTGATGCTGGACTTTTCCCAATCATAGATAATATCTCACAATATAAATACAATGGTCCGCACACAGGGTTCAGCCCCTATAGTCCATAAAAAATAAAAATAAATGGAGGATATGGAAAGTATGAAAAAAAGTGCACATTTATTGGTATAAAAAAAGGACATAAACAAGGGGGCGGAGCCTAGCTGTAGAGCAGAGAAGTCGCATGGCACTGAAGCTCCGGCGATTTCAGCTAAAATCCGTGTTAACTATACCCTCAGACTTGCCTCAAACTCCTGCACACATTGGGGAAAGGTGACAAAACCAACATGGGTCGGAGATCCAAGAAGCAGAAGCCCGACCTGCCGAGGCAGAGCCTCGATATCGGGTCGATGTGGAAGCAAGCCCACAGAGCAGCAAAGCCCAAGATGGCCGACCACGCGGAGACATACTCCGACCTCTCCGATGATTTCTCCCTGGGGGAGGACACACCAGACATACCGAACCTACCTGCGGTCATGACCAAACCGCTGGACCCTGACGGTGCACCGGTCACCACATCGGTGCTAAAGTCTCTGTTGGCAGGCCTCCAGACCACGTTGCAAGCGGATATGGCCGCTCTCCGCATGGAGCTACAGGGAATGAATGGGAGGCTGGGTGCACTGGAGACATCCTCCGCAGTGCAAGAAACACGCATTACCTCCTTGCAAACGGAGATCAAGAGCTTGCAACACAAAAACGAAGATTTTGAACGGCAGTTCGTTGCCATGGAAGATGCTCGCCGAGCTAACAACTTTAAAGTGCGGGGAATACCTGATGACATGCCGGCCGAGGAGTTGCCGCACTACGTGCGCAGGCTCCTGATAGAACTGCTTACACCAAAAATGGCCAAAACCATACACCTTGAGGGCATATTCAGGGTCCAAAAACCGGCCAGGGCCCCGCTTCCAGCATATTAAGGACAAGGCCGCAACCCTTGCAGCGGTTAAGGACTGTACACAATACAAATTCGAAGGACAGTCACTCTCTTTTTTCGCAGACCTAACTGGCAGGACTCTGGCATGGAGGAGGTCGCTGAAGCCCTTCACTGCAATTCTCAGGCAACAGGGCACCCCATACAGATGGCGCCTTGACCGTTCACTACTGGTCCTAAAAGGAGAGGACAGGTATGAAGTCCACAACATACAAGGCGCACAGGACTTGTTACACATGCTGGGACTACCTCGGGAGTGAGGGGGGCGCCTGAGTTTTGTCCTGCCTAGGGCAGCACAAAACCAGGATACACCCCTGCTCTCATAACTCTATGTTAATGTTGATTTTAATGTTTATATGTTTAGTTCAGCCATAAGTAATTTAAGTGAATCATTGCAATGACAAATCTCTGCTCTCACTACACTCAGCATTTGTATCTCTACATACATTAGACTCCTACCCACCCCCGTCCACTCTGAGCACTCATCGGACGACATGCGAAGAGGAAATAGAGGGACACGTAACACCTAAAAGCTTGCAGCCAGGCACACGCCAGGCCAGACAACCCGCTGTATCCACTAAATGAAGAAACGCACAGTAAATACCCTAGCCACTGACACATAGGATGAAGTACATACATTATAGTCTAGTCATTCCGCGACACACACGCTAGCTTCACACGCACAGACTAACCTACCTAGCGAAGTATATAGCGGACTAGACGCTAAACCCATAAGACAAGTTTAAATTTGTCCTCCTGTATGCAACCGAGGAAAAACAATGTCTATAGTCCTAGGCATGTATCATAATTGCAGATAGGTTGACGAACCGGACTAGCCTGACACCATTCAACAAACTCATAAATATACAAAATGTGCTGTTTTTACTTGCCATGACAATGTTCACTGCTATGCTGCTTGTCACTGCTGTCATGGCGTTACAATCATTTATGTTATTCCATGCACATGAAAAATAAAGAATAAAAAAAAGGACATAAACAAATGGCATTAGATTGTCATGGCAGCCCTCATAGGGACTTGAGGGTTCAAGCAGGCATAATATATTATACAGATGACTTGTATGTTGTCTCCAAAAATAGCATAGATATCCAAGCAAAAGTAACAAACTTTGCAAAATAGAGATGAATGAGAGGAATAATAATTGTCGCAATACCTGCCAGGTAAGGGAGATACCACCCACACCACTACCCAAAAAACAAGTGATGCAAGTACCCTGGATGCGTTTCGCACCTCCCTGGTGCTTTCTCAACTGTTGTGCTCTATTTCTTAAGCCAATGTTATACCCAAGAAGAAGAATTTTCATCTAGACCAGCGGTTCCCAACCCAGTCCTCAAGTACTCCCTTACAGTCCAGGATTTAGAGATTACCCAGTTGTATTTAAGGTGTTTTTAGAAAAAGGAAAAAAAAAACACTTTAGACACAACAGGGTAATCCCTAAATCCTGAACTGGCAGGGGTTACTTGAGGATCGGGTTGGGAACCCCTGATCTAGACCAATTTATATTAGTTTGAACACTGACTTGCCGTATCAAATCTCTTAGCAAAATCCAAGTAGATCACATCCACTGCAATATTTTGATCTACACTTCTACTTACTTCTTCATAGAATGCAATTAGGTTAGTTTGACATGACCTATATTTCATAAAACCATGCTGGATATTGCCAACATATAGCACAGTCAGTAAAAAAGGGGGATAAAACATTTTTTAGGTACATAAATGAGAAAAGGAAAGTAAAACAAGGATTAGTTAGATTTAAAAACAAAGGAAGGAAGGTACCGTATATACTAGAGTATAAGCCGACCCGAATATAAGCCGAGGCCCTAATTTTACCCCAAAAACCTGGGAAAACGTATTGACTCTAGTATAAGACTAGGGTGGGAAATGCAGCAGCTACTGGTAAATTTCTAAATAAAATTAGATCCTAAAAAATTATATTAATTGAATATTTATTTACAGTGTGTCTATATAATGAATGCAGTGTGTGTGTATGAATGCAGTGTGTGTGTATGAATGCAGTGTGTGTGTGTATGAATGCAGTGTGTGTGTGTGTGTGTTGCAGAGCCTTGGTGGGGGCTGGGCGTTTTTATTATTATTATTTTTTTATTATTATTTTCATTTTTTTTGTTATATTATTTTTATTTATTTTTTTATTATTATTTTTAATATTTTATTTTATTATTATTTTGATTTTTTTTCGTCCCCCTTCCCTGCTTGATACATGGCAGGGAGGGGGGCTCTCACTCCCTGGTGGTCCAGTGGCATTGGCAGTTCAGTGGAGGGGGGCTGGCAGGAAGCACTTACCTCTTCTGCACCTCCTGTCAGCTCCCTTCTCCTCCGCGCCGGTCCGGTCAGCTCCCTCTGCAAGTCCCAGTGTAAGTCTCGCGAGAGCCGCACTATGACCCCGCAGCTCTCGCGAGACTTACACTGGGAGCTGACAGAGTTGCTGACCGGACCGGCGTAGAGGAGAAGGGAGCTGACAGGAGCTGCAGGAGAGGTAAGCGCTCTATGCCAGCCCCCAGTCTGTATTATGGCAATGTAAATTGCCATAATACAGACAATTGACGTGTATACGCCGAGTTGGGGTTTTTCAGCACAAAAAATGTGCTGAAAAACTCAACTTATATACGGTATGTAGAAGAGGATAAAGGTCTAGCTGACTGCCTCAATGAAAATTTTTGTTCAGTATTCACAGATGAAAATGAAGGAGAGGGACTTCAGTTAGGAAGAAGGACAAATGGGTAATTTGTTACATGTGCGTTTACAGAGGAAGAGGTTCTATTTCAACTGTCAAAAGAAAGACAAATAAGATGGGGCCTGATGGAATACACCCAATGTTGTTAAAATAATTTAGTGGTGTACTAGCAAAACCATTTACGGATTTATTTAACCATTCATTGTTAACAGGAGTAGTCCCAGAAGATTGAAAGTTAGCGAATGTTGTGCCCATTCACAAGAAAGGTAGTAGGGAGGAGTCTGGCAACTATGCTCCAGTAAGCCTTACTTCAGTAGTGGGGAACGTGATGGAAACCATGTTAAATTATTGAACATCTAAAATCACATGGATTTCAAGATCAAAGACAATGTGGGTTTACTTCAGGGAGATCATGCCAAACTAATCTTATAGATTTTTTTTTGATTGGGTAACTAAAATAACAGATCAGGGTGCTTACCTAGATTTCAGTAAGGCTTTTGACACTGTTGCACATAGAAGGCTTATCAATAAACTGCAATCTTTAAAGGGACACTCCAGGCACCCAGACCACTTCTGCTCATTGGAGTGGTCTGGGTGCAAACTCCCACTACTCTTAACCCTGCAAGTGTAATTATTGCAGTTTTTTATAAACTGCAATAATTACCTTGCAGGGTTAACTCCACCTTTAGTGGCTGTCTGCTAGACAGCCACTAGAGGTCACTTCCTGACACATAGATTATCTGTGCTAGAGCATCGCTGGACATCCTAACGCTGTGTGAGGACCTCCAGCGTCGCTCATTTCCTCATAGGAAAGCATTTAAAATATTTTTCAATGCTTTCCTATGGGGAGCGCTAAGCGCATGCGCATTAGGTCTCCTCGGCCGGTGGGCGGGATCAGTCTCGCCCACCGGCCAACAGAGACAGTAGGAGGAGCCGGTAGTTTCATATATATATATATATATATATATATATACATACACTAAGCTCCTTGGTAGTATCTTGTGTAAGAAAGGGCCGGATGCGAGCTAAGTTCTTAAGATGGAATCTACAGAATTTGGCAACATACTGGATCTGAGGCTCAAAGGTGAGGCCAGAGTCAAGTATGAAGCTAAGACCGCGCGCTTGCAAGGATGGACTTAAGTTGGTACCACTAACTTGAAGGGAGAGCGAAAGAGGAGGAGGAGGAAAGGCAAGGAGCTCAGTTTTAGAGAGATTGAGTTTCAGAAAGCGGGAGAACATCCAGTCAGAGATGGAAGCAGTGACACGTTGCAATTGCCTGTTGGCCAGTCTAGGCATGTCTAAAGCCAATTCATATTCTCGCGACAGTGAAAATGACAATTGCTAGAAAATGGAAAAAAGAAGGTATGGTTTCTTGGTCTCACATGATTATCAAATTAACAACCAGGAACTTATAGCAAGGATATATTTTATTAATATTGAAAATCTGAATAAATATAAAAATATTTGGGCTAATTGGAATAAATGGAAAGATACAAAAGGTCTCTAAAAAAAATAATCAAATTAAACACTCAAATTAAACAAATTAATAAATCAAATGTTTCATGTTTTTTCGTTTGTTAATGTCCTATTTAAAACATAAAATGTGCTTTTAAAAAAATTACAAAAAAAGACAATCCCATTGTGTAATAACTCACACATATGAGAAGGCATTAACTTCATCAGATATCAGACAAAGATGAACTAAGAATTTTACTCTGCCAGGAAGTCTATTTACTCTAAGCAATATCAGAAGGTTCTAGTCAAACATCAACCACTTTTTAAAGAAAGGAGTGGTGCCATAAAAGAGCTCAAAGTTATCAGATGCAAACATTATTTTTTACAAGCCATGTTCTTTGCCCTCTTCCGACAAAGGAATAGTCAAACAGTATATGTAAAGGATTATACCTCACAACAACCATGAGTCACTCCAAGCTGCTGGGCAGGTCCACATATCTCTGTTTTATTCTTTTATGATATTGGTTTATTGAGGAAGTTTTTAATTACCAAGTACTAAGAATGCAAACATAACAGTAAAACCAGTTAATTATTTTGAAGTATCGGCAAGAGAAGATATAGTCTGTAATTTAGACTATAAATTAATGTTTTTATTATTTCAAAATAAGAGTAAAAGGCATACTAATAATGCAATTTATTTAAATGAAAATATATATATTTTTTAATTATTTTGAGAAAATCATTTTCTACATTTAATGATTATACAATTCATGATCTAGATGAATAGTGATGAGATAAATCACTTATACATGCAACCATTCAGGGCCAGTGCCACCATTATGTGGTACAGGGAATGGGCGTCCGCACTTGCGCCCCCCCACCCCCACCCCGTTGAATTTTTCAGCTTGAAAATACTCTGCAATACCGGCTGTGTATGGAGAGAGACAGGGATAGGAAGCTACATCTTTTTTTGTTTTTTGTTTTTATAAATATTTATTAAGTATTTTCAAATAAAACAAATAAGACATACAATTACGGATCATCAAGCTACATTATTGATCTCCCAATACCCCTTTATCCCAGTTTTCTTATTATCTAAAACACATATTAGTCAATCTGTTTTAAAATCCGATTACATTAACAGACTTTATTACATAAAAACAAAACAAAACACGATGGTCTCAAACATTAAAATACAGTAGGAAAATGCTATAAGGGGTTCCCATTTTAAATCTCCATAATACATATTGTACATATAATTCTATATTTACGCCATGGGCCCCTAACATATACTCCCACGAGAGGAGAGGAGGTAGAGAGATGAGGGGGGAGTATCCCGAGATGATAGATAAAACTAATAAGAAACCATTCAGGGAGTTCTCATCTAAATTTTATATCTATATATCTATATATCTATATATCTATATATATATATATATATATATATATATATATATATATATATATATATAAATATAGAAAACCCCTGCACTCCAACTACAACAAGACAAAAGATAGCTGGTGCTCTGGTGGCTGAACCATAGGAGAAGGAAAATACCGACACTCAAGGATTTTCATATGTTAAATCTTCATTTATTGCGAAGGATAAATCGACGTTTCAGCTCCTCACAAAACCTGATGAAAGCTCCCTAGAGGAGCTGAAACATCGATGTATCCTTCGCAATAAATGAAGATTTTAACATAAGCTTCTTGGCTAAGCTTCTTGGATAAAGTTATTCCATGCATTCCATCCATATTTAATTATAGGCAGGGGCTCTCTCTCCATTTTTAATTGGAAGGAGATTTGTGTTTTTAATATTGCCCATGTTGGGGGCTCCTTCTGCTTCCAAAGGTTTACAATACATTTTTTGCAGCTATCAAAGTATGAGTAACTATATATACATTTTTTTTGACAATTTAGACGTAACAGTCAAGGTGTAATAAAGCAGTTTGGGGAGAAGATATCATATGGATATCCGTCAGATTTTCCAATATGTTATATGTTAATTCCCAAAAGGGCTTTAATTTTTGACAGTTCCACCAGATATGGATATAAGAACCTTCTTGTTGGTTACAACGCCAGCAGAGAGAAGAGTATGTGGGAAACATCTTATTAATTTTCTTTGGGACCAAATGCCATTTAGTTAATATCTTATATTGTAATTCTACAATATATGTGGTATATGATCTTAGACCAATCCGATGTTTGAATCTCAATTTCAAAATCGCTTTTCCAGTTATTTATAATACTGATAACTGGATTTATTATAGATGGATCTTCATTATCAAAAATAGGGCTAATCATCAAGGTTCTAATATTATCTCCGTATTTTAATAGAGACTCCAAACCTAAAATTTCATTGTCTATTTTGCATGCAAAATTTATCAGATAGCTTTTAACTCTAAGATATGGGAAGACTTATTTTGGAGGTAAATGAAATTCAAGAGCTAATTCACAAAAAGGTTTAATATGAGAGCCATTGAGAATATCTATTAAAGCCCTTATGCCATTCCTTTTCCATATGGATAACTTAATTTCTTCCATATTGTATTCCAAAAGGTTCATACTGCTCTTGGCACTAATACTGTTATCCCATGTTATATTATATTCTATCTTAAATCTGGTCCAGAATTTTAAGATTTGATAAGTAAAAAGGTGTTTCCCAGATTTATTATCTAAGATCGTAACAATGCCCAGTTTTTTTAATCAATCCATAATAAAAGGGAAAGGTCCGATATTCCCAACATAAATGTTTCACGATCGTACTAAGAGTCTTTAGATTCTGTTTTAAACCACTTAGAGATATTTTTAAGAATAACAGCATCATGATATATTTTTTTTAATATCAGGGATAGCTAGTCCACCTTTATCTATTCTTTTTTCCAATATCTTTCTTTTTATTCTTGTTTTTTTCCCCTTAGATATATTATCCGAAAATATTCTTTGAATTTTAAGTAAATTCGATCTGTATAAACATGTAGAAGTCACCCCAAATAGATAATTCCAGATTGGAAGCACATAAGATTTTATGACATTGATTCATCCAAACCATGTAAGTTCCAGAGATTTCCACTCATTGAGCAGTGGAAAGCTGATTTAATAATGCCTCCCAATTGGCCTTAATTATTTTTTTTTGACTGAGAAGTAAGAATTATACCTAGATACTCAGTAGTACTATCTGTTTCCCATTTAAAAATATATTTTCTCTAAAGTATATCCTTAGTAGCCTTGTATAAGTTACAAGTTCAACTCATAATAATTGATTTAGATGTATTGAGCTTATAGTTTGACATATTCCCATAGATTTCTAATCCCCTGAGAACGCAGTTTATGTAATTTACAGGGTCTGTTAATGTCAATATGACATCATCAGCATATAAGCTTAATTTTGTCTCTTTGTGATCAAATTGTATTGTACATCTTATCCCTGCTTCTCTCTCCCGACTGAAACCGCAGGGGAGCAACACAAAGTGCAGTCAGCAACTCCTACACTGCAGAGACAGCCTACAGATCAGGAAAGTGAGGGATGGGGGTGGGGGGGGGGGGCAGACTACAGACCAGGTAAGTGAGGGATGGGGGGGGGGGCAGACTACAGACCAGGTAAGTGAGGGATGGGGGGCAGACTACAGATCAGGTAAGTGAGGGATGGGGGGGCAGACTACAGATCAGGTAAGTGAGGGATGGGGGGCAGACTACAGATCAGGTAAGTGAGGGATGGGGGAGACCGCCTATAGATCAGGGAAGTGAGGCATGGGGGGCAGCCTACAGATCAGGAAAGCGAGGCATGGGTGGCAGCCTATAAATCAGGGAAGTGAGGAATAGGAGGGGTCAGCCTACAAATCAGGGAAGTGAGGCATGGGGTCGGGCTAAAGATCAGGGAAGTGAGGCATGGGGGGGCCAGCCTACAGATCAGGGAAGTGAGGCATGGGGGGCAGCCTATATATTAAGGAAGTGAGGCATGGGGGGCAGCCTATAGCTCAGGGAAGTAAGGCATGAGGGGGAGGAGGAGGAGTGGGGAGGGGAGAGACAGCATACATATTAGGCAAGTGAGGGATGGGGGAAAAGACACCCTATAGATCAGTTAAGTGAGAGATGGGGGGGTGCAGCATACAGATCAGGTAAGTGAGAGATGGGGGTTCCACCTACAGATCAGGTAAGTGAGGGATGGGGAGACAGCCTACAGGAAGGGTCAGCAAGGAGCATTAAGGTAAAGTAAGAGAAGAAGCAGAAAGGAAAAGGAACAGAAATGAGCAGGAAGGGGCAGCAAGGAGCAGGAAGGGTCTGCAAGGAGCAAGAAAGGGCAGCAATGAGCAGGAAGGGGCAGCAAGGAGCAGCAAGGAGCAAGAAGTGTCAGCAAGGAGAAGGAAGGGGTAGCAAGAAGCAGGAAGGGGCAGCAAGAAGCAGGAAGGGGCAGCAAGGAGCTGGAAGGTAAAACAGCAGAAAGGTAAAGTAGAAGGAGCAGAAAGGGTCAGCAAGGAGCTGGAAAAGGCAGCAAGGAGTAGGAAGGGACAGAAGGAGCACAAAGATAAAGTAGGAGAAGGAAATGAGCAGGAAGTGACATCAAGGAGCAGAAAGGGTCAGCAATAAGCTGGAAGGGGCAGAAGGAGCAAAAACGTAAAGTAGGAGAAGGAGCAGAAATTAGCAGGAAGGGTCAGCGAGGAGCAGGAAGTGTCTGCAAGGAGCAGCAAGAGCAGGAAGGGTCTGCAAGGAGAAGGAAGGGTCTGCAAAGAGCAGAAATGGACAGAAGGAGCACAAAGGTAAAGTAGCAGAAATAATCAGAAGGAGCACAAAGGTAAAGTAGGAGAAGGAGCAGAAAAGGGTAGCAAGGAGCAGAAAGGGACAGCAAGGAGCACAAAGGTAAAGTTGGAGAAGGAGCAGAAAGGGTCTGCAAGAGCAGAAAGGGATCAGAAAGAGAAAGGAGCAGAAGGGTGCAACATAAGCAGAAAGTAACAGAATGGTAAAGGAGCCAAGGAGGAGAGAAGACAATGTCAGAAGAATTATTTTTTTAATTTTTCTTTCCAATAACCCCTTCATACTGGCACTTATGTATACATGACTGCCAGATTATACAACCATAGCCCGCAATCGTGTCATAACTACAGTCAAAGAGCTCACAACGCAGCAACACCGCAAGCCACTGTGTACCTCTCTGTATCCAAAGCTGCAAGCCCACCATTCTATATATCTATAGCTCCTTATACACACAAAAGGCAACCCCTATTTTTTTCCCACTAATAATGTTAGTGGGGGGGGCCTCATGTTTGAGTTTCGCCTAAGGCCTCGCAAAGTCTAGAGCTGCCCTGCTCCCAAGAATCATGTATCTGGTGGAGGTGGTGCTGGAAAGAAACTCACAGGATATAGCGATCAGAAAACCCATACTCTATGCTAATCTCTGTCCCGTCCCTACACCTCCACTACTTTCTATGGAGAGCTGAAAGCTCTATATCTGAGATAAGTGTGGTGATCCAGTGCTTAGAGCAAGGTTTCCCAATTGAACCTAGGGTTCTGCGAGAACACAAATGGGGTTCGGACAACATTTCTAAAAACAAAATGGCCACGGGTGGCGAGGGAGCAGTGGGCAGTGATCTCCCTGCTCATCTCCCTTGCGCGCACAGCAGTGATGCCAGAGCTGGAATATGATGTCACTCCGGCATCACAAAGAGGCTCGCGAGGGAGCTGAGCAGTAAGATCACTGCTCCCTCGCCGCCCACATGACACCCACTCAGCAGCCCCAATGGACCCCAGGGAACCGCACGCTCTGTCCAGCAGCCCCACTGGACCACAGGGACATAGAGACTCCATGTCAGCCCTCCCATTGGTAGGGAGGCTGTGTGGAGTGAAATGTTTTTAAAAATTATAAATTGTATGTATGTCTGTTAGGGAGTTTGTATGTGTTTGTGTGTCTGTCAAAGAGTATATGTGAGAGTATATATGTGTTTGTATGTGTGCCTTTAAAAGAGTATGTGTGTTTGTCAGTGAGAGTGTATGTGTGTCTGTCAAAGAGTATATCTGTGTGTCAAGGTTTGTGTAAGTGTTACTGTGTGTATCTGAGTGAGTGTGTGTGTGTGTGTGTGTGTGTGTGTGTGTGTGCCAGTGTGTACATGACACTGTTTGTATGTGTCAATGTGTGTATCTGAGTGTGTGTGAGAAGAGTATGGGGTGCAAGTGTATGTATATGTCACTGTGTGTGTATATGAGTGTGTGTGTATTTGTGAGTCAAGATGTGTGTGTGTCTGTGTTTAACTGTGTATTTGTGTGCACTGTGTGCCAGTGTGTGTATCTATGTGTCAGATACATTCACACACACACACACACACACACACACACACACACACACACATACAAACACAGATACACACACTTTGACACATAGATGCACACACCTTGACACACAGATACATAAACACACACAGATACACACTGTGTGTCGAGGTGTGTTACATAGTTGCATAGCTTAAAAGAGACTTGCGTCCATCAAGTTCAGCCTTCCTCACATATGTTTTTGCTGTTGATCCAAAAGAAGGAAAAAAACCCAATTTTGCAACAAACTAGGAAAAAATTCCTTCTTGACCCCAAAATAGCAGTCAGATGTCTCCTTGGATCAAGCAGCTATTACCCCACTAATTATAAATTATATCCCTGGATGTTATGTTTTTGCAATGATTTATCCAATTGCAGTTTAAATATCTGTAATGACTCTGACAAAACCACCTCTTCAGGCAGATAATTCCATATGCTTATTGCTCTTCCTGTAAAAAAAAACTTTTCTTTGCCTTAGATTAAATCTCCTATCTTCCAGTCTAAATGTGTGACCTCATGTCCTATGTATAGCCCTGTTTATGAATAGATTTCCAGATAAAGGTTTGTACTAGCCCCGAATATATTTGTATAATGTTATCATATCCCCTCTCAGGCTCTGTTTTTCCATACTAAACAGATTTAATTTTTTTTTAACCTTTCTTCATAACTAAAATGCTCCATTCCTTTTATAAATTTTGTAGCACATCTCTGCACTTTTTCTAGTGCCATGATATCTTTCTTTAGAACAGGTGCCCAAAATTGCACACCATATTCAAGGTGTGGTCTTACCAGCGATTTATAAAGAGGCAAAATTATATTTTCATCTCAAGAATTTATGCCCCTATTTATACATGACAAAACCTTACTGGCCCTAGCAACTGCAGATTGACATTGCATATTGCTGCCTAATTTGTTGTCTATAACAATTCCCAAATATTTCTCGTATGTGGTTATCTCTAGTTCACTACCATTTAGGGTGTAAATTGCTTGTGCATTCTTAACCCCGAAGTGCATAACTTTGCATTTCTCTACGTTAAATTTCATCTGCCATTTTAGTGCCCAGTCCTGCAATCTATCCAAATCCCTCTGCAGCAAAGCAATATCCTGCTCACATTTTATTACTTTACAAAGTTTTGTGTCATCTACAAACACTGATACATGGCTTTCAATGCCTATTTCAAGATAATTAATAAATATGTTAAATAAAAGTGGTCCCAAAACAGAACCATGAGGGACACCACTTAACACTTTTGTCCAACCTGAAAATTTATCATTAATGACAACTTGTTGTACTCTATCCTTAAGCCAATGTTCTACCAAAGAACGAGAATATTCATCTAGACCAATTTATTTTAGTTTGAAGACTAACCTATTGTGAGGAACATATCAAATGCCTTGGCAAAATCCAAGTAGATCACATCCACTGCAACACCCTGATCTATACTTCTACTTACTTCTTTGTAGAATACAATTAGGTTAGTTTGACATGACCTATGTTTCATAAAACCATGCTGATTATTGCTAATAACACAGTTCTTCCCAATGAATTCCTGAATATTATCCCTTAATAGCCCTTTAACCCCTTAAGGACCAAACTTCTGGAATAAAAGGGAATCATGACTTGTGACACATGTCATGTGTCATTAAGGGGTTAAATATTTTCCCAGTTAAGCTCACAGGTCTATAATTTCCAGGCAAGGATTTTGAACCCTTTTAACCCCTTAAGGACACATTACATGTGTGACATGTCATGATTCCCTTTTATTCCAGAAGTTTGGTCCTTAAGGGGTTAAATATAGGAACAGCATCTGCCTTCCTCCAATCCTCCGGTACAATACCTGAAACAAAAGAATCTTGAAAAATTAAATACAGAGGTTCACTTATTTCCCCACTTAGCTCCTTAAGTACTCGTGGGTGAATACTGCCAGGCCCTGGAGCTTTATTTACATTCATTTTCTTTAATAGCTGTAGCACCTTGTCTCAAATTATGCATTCACAAGTTATCTGCAAGTTTTTTTGCAGCAATCATTTTCATATCTCTTGCCATAGGATCCTTATTAATATATACTGAAGAAAAATTGTTATTTCAAATGTCTGCTTTTTCCTGGTCTTCATTAGCTAACAAACCCAACTCTGTTTCCAGTGTACCTATACTTTCATTTTTTGTTTTTTTTAGAATTGATATACTTGAAAAAAAATGTGGGTGTTGTTTTGCATTCTTTGGCTATCAATTTCTCATTTTCTAGTTTAGCCACTTTAATTGCCCTTTTGCAAGAGTTATTGGCTTCCTTATATCTTATATAGGATGCCACTGATTTGTCTGATTTAAATGCTTTAAATGCCCTTTTCTTGTTTTTAATCTCTTGTTTTACTTCTCTACTAAGCCACATTGGTTTTAATTTGTTTATTTTATATTTATTACCCAATGGTACATACTGAGAAATGTACCTTTCTAATATTTGTTTGAATAGTTTCCATTTATCCTCAGTGTTTTTATCACTAACGAGTTTATTCCATTCAATATGTTGTAGAGCTGCCCTAATCTTATTGAAATTGGCTTCTTTAAAATTATGCGTTTTAGTATACCCCACGTGCTTTTGCTATTTTGAGTTTATTTAAAAAAAATACTATATTGTGATCACTATTTCCCAAATGCTCCCCTACTTGAATGTTGGTTAAAAGATCAACATTGTTTGTTATACCGAGATCCAGTCAAGCATCCTTTCTAGTTGGTGCTTGTACTAGTTGTGACATAAAGGTGTAATTTAACACATTCAAAAACCTGATTCCCTTGCTGAAGTACTAGTCCCTCTATCCCAATTTATGTCTGGGTAATTAAAATCTCCAATAATTAACGTGTTACCCCGATTTGCTGCTTTCCCAATTTCTCGATCAGCTGTTCTTCCTCATTAATATTTACATTAGGTGGTTTATAACATATCCCAACCAATAATTGATTTCCCTTTGTTTGCCCCTAGCAGATATCTACCCATAAGGCTTCCACATTTTCCTCTTCACACTCCACATGCCTAAGATTTGACTTTAACTCATGGTTGACATACAAACATATCCCACCACCCTTCTTGTTTTTCTTGTCTTTCCTAAATAACATGTACCCATTTAAGCTAACTGCCCAGTCATGTATCTCATCCCACCATGTTGTGCCTATTATATCATATTGTTTACATCCTGTTCCAAATTATTATGCAAATGATATTTTTCTCATTTCCCTAAATAATTGATGTAAATACCAGTCAGCATAATTCTCATGTTATCAACTATTAAGAGTACAATTCAAATTTTATTGAACAAACCTCCTAATGATAACAGTATTTTTTTAAACATAAAAAACGTACAATGCACTGTTCCAAAATATTACGCACAGTAAGTTTCAAAACACTTTATAGGTTGTAAAGAACTGACAATTGTCATTTGTTGTGTTTGCAGTATATTTACTGAAATCAAAAGCTATTTCAATCAAACTTATAACAACATTTTAACTTTTTAAACATTTTAACAGATCACGTTACATTTTAACATAGGACCCCTTATTTAAATAGCAGATTCACAAGTCTTGCATCCATTGAACTTGTGAGTTTTTGGATGGTTTCTGCTTGAATTTGTTTGCAAGTTGTCAGAATAGCCGCTTAGAGCTGCTGTTTGGATGTAAACTGCCTCCCACCCTCATATATCTTTTGCTTGAGGATGCTCCAAAGGTTCTCAATAGGATTGAGGTCAGGGGAGGATGGAGGCCACACCATGACTTTCTCTCCTTTTATCCCCATAGCAGCCATTGATGCAAAGGTATTCTTTGCAGCATGAGATGGTGCATTGTCATGCATGAAGATGATTTTATTACGGAAAGCATAGTTCTTCCTTCTGTACCAGGGAAGAAAGTGGTCAGTCAGAAACTCCACATACTTTGCAGAGGTCATCTTTACACCTTCGGGGACCCTAAAGGGGCCGACCAGCTCTCTTCCTATGATTCCGGGCCAAAACATGACTCCACCACCGCCTTGCTGACGTCGCAGCCTTGTTGGAACAGGGTGGCCGTCCACCAACCATCCACTACTCCATCCATCTGGACCATCCAGGGTTGCACGGCACTCATCAGTGAAAGGACTGTTTGAAAATTGGTCTTCATGTATTTTTCTGCCCAATGCAGCCGTTTCTGCTTGTGAGCATTGGTTAGTGGTGGCCGAATAGAAGGTTTATGCACAGTTGCAAGACTCTGGAGGACTCTACATTTTGATGTCCATGGGACTCCAGAGGCACCAGCAGCTTCAAATATCTGTTTGCTGCTATGTAATGGTATTTTAGCAGCTGCTCTCTTGATCCGATGCATGGATCTGACAGAAATCTTCCTCAATGTGCCTTTATCTGCACGAATCAGCCACTGAATCACTGAATCAGCCACAAATCTCTTAATAGTGCGATGATCACGGTTAAGTTTTCGTGAAATATCTAATGTTTTCATACCTCGTCCAAGGCATTGAACTATTTCACTCTTTTCGGCAGCAAAGATATCCTTTTTCTTCCCCATATTGCATGAAAATGGAGCTCTGCTTAATAATGTGGAACACCCTCCTTTAGTAGTTTTTCCTTAAATCGGGCTCACCTGGCAATCTAATTATCACAGGTGTCCGAGATTGTTTTCAGTGATCAAAAGAGCCCTGAGACACAATGCCATCCATGAGTTAAACTGAAAAACAAAATATTTAATCTTTGTGACACTTAAATAGAATTTGCATAATAATTTGGAACAGGGTGTGTAGTGTATGCTATTGCCTCAAGTTCCCTAATTTTGTTATATATGCTCCTTGCATTAGTAAGCATACATTTAATATTATCATGAGTAATTTGTACTTTTTGTGAATTGTCAATATTACATACCTCCTCTGTTCTGAGCTTTCCCCTCCCCCCATCTCCACCCCTTTGTCCTGAGCTAAAGCCCATCTCCTTTCCATCCTATCTCCATTTTCTAGATTGCTTTGACCCTCCCCCCTACGACTAGTTAAAAATCTCCTCCAACCTTCTAGCCATCCTATCCCCCAGCACAGCAGACCCTCTTCCCTTTAGGTGCAGTCCATCACGACTATACAGGTTGTACCCAAGCACAAAATCTGCCCAGTGCTCTAAAAACCCAAAACCCTCTTTCCAGCACCAAGACTTTAGCCACGCAATGACCTCTCTAATCTCCCGCTGCCTTTCTGCTGTAGCGCGCGGCACAGGTAATATTTCTGAAAATATTACCTTGGAGGTCGTTTTCTTTAGCGTACTTCCTAGTTCCCTGAACTCATTCTTTAAGACCTTCCATTTTCCTCTGACTTTGTCATTGGTACCAATATGGACCATGACAGCTGGGTCATCCCCAGCCCCAATAATCCCTCCACTCTGTCGGCAACATGCAGGACCCGAGCACCCGGGAGACAGCAAACTGTCCGGTTGAGTCGATCAGAGTGGCAGATTACCCTATCTACTCTCTTAATAATAGAGTCCCCTACCATCACAACCTGTCTAGACTTCCTTTCCCTCTCAACCCCACCCGTACTAGAGGGGCTGTTCCCACGGCTGTTAGAAGGAACAGCTTCCTGCAGTACAACTACTCCTGAGCTGATGCTCCCAACATCTTCACTCAAACGGGCAAATCTATTGGGCTGCACAAGATCAGGACTAGCTAAACCTTTCCTCTTCCCTCCCCCTCTGCTTCCTCGCCCCGCTGTTACCCAGCTATGTGCCTATCTGTGTGTATCTGTGTCAGTGTGGGTATCTGCGTGTCACTATCTGCCAGTGTGTATGTGTATATCTGTGTGTCAGATTCATACACACTGGCAAATACAAACACAGATACACACACCTTGATACACACACACACACACAAACAAATACACACTGTGTGTCAAGGTGTGTGTATCTGTGTGTCAGTGTGTGTATCTGTGTGCCACTATGTGCCAGTGTGTGTGTGTGTGTATGTGTGTGTATCTGTGTGTCAGATACATACACACAGATACACATTGACACACAGATACACAGTGGCACATACAAACACAGATACACACACTTTGACACACAGACACATACAAGAAAATTGCATTTATATTTTTTCCAGCGTGGTGTGCAAGGGGGGGGGGGGGGGATTGGGGTTTCCACAATGTTGATACACTATGAAAAAGGGTTCCACAGGAAAAAATAATTGGGAACCCCTGGCTTAGAGCACTGGGCAACCAGCGTAGGGTCTTCTGGCTCCTCATAGGAAGTAATGGAAGCAGGAAGTGGAAAAACTATCATAAAATTACATTCCGGAATATAAGAATATAAAACAAGAACTTTATTTACACTTCTTAACTGGTATAGTGGATTATTATCTTGATAAGAGACATTTTTTACTTCTACACAGTTATATATGTATAGTAGTTTTTATTTCCAGTGTATTTTATTAATCATTTTATTGCATAAGAAACAAAAGGCTCTCGTACAAGGATGCACTATTAAATACATATATTGCTCAAGGTAAAATAGTATGTCCCACTCCTGAACCCATGTGCGTTCTGGAAATCTCTCACACATAAATCTATCTGTGCATGCAATTTAGTCCTCTGGGCTTCTTAGCACTGCCTGACTGTACATATGAATGATGTATTTCTTGTTGGAGCAAGATAAAAGACGTTATGTGCACCTCATGTTACCTTGACTATATAAGTGAGTGACAAATGACAGGAAGTACTGTCTGCGCTGTGTAAGATCAGGTCAAGTTTGCAATTTGGGAATTGGTAAGAATGCTTGGTTATGAAAACAGTAACTGCTGGCAAAGTAAGAGATGTATGATGTCTACTATCAAATTACAGGTTAAACCAGGTTATATAGTAAAGCATGATGCATTTGATTGAAGTGTATCCATTTACTGCCTGCAGTACATTGGGAAATAGGCAGCAGAAAATGAAAATAGCAGACATGTAGGTGGAAAACAAAAGCATTCCAGTCTACTGTACTCACACTCAATTAAAACATAAGTGACATGTAGGGGAATGCAGAACTAAGCCCTGAGGGACAGTCACCTGATTCAAGCAAGATGAGGGTTGGTATTATTTGACTTATGCATTTGCCGTTGGGAGATTAACAACCAGTGTGCCTGCTTCTATTCTTCAGATACTCTGACAATAGGTTGCCAGCTTTCAGTCAATCTACATATTTTTAGTCATTCAATAGCCTTACCCAGATTCAGAGGACAAAGTATGTTTTTTCACATGTACGGTCTTTGTTCTGCACCTTTGCCAAGTGCCGTCTTTGGGTGCTGTCTCCCGAGTTCCGTCCAATCAGAGCATTGCCATGGGTTACCATAGGCAAATATCTGACACTGTAAGTGTTAGAGCTTCTAAGACAGTTCCTCATGGTCTTCACCTAGCGAAGGTGCAGATCAGACACAGCCCACTGGACCACAGGTAATCTGAATGTCCCACTCCCTGCAAGTTATCAAGAGAGAGGGGAAATTAATGATTTATTTATTTTATAATTAAATTAATCATTGTGAAATTAATTTAATAAAGAACTTATCCACCCCTACACTCCACTATATACATACTTTATGTCTACACCACCTATACTACTCACTGCAGCACCTAAATACAAACACATATTCTACAACCCCCAGAAACACATAGTCTACAAAAGATTTGTGTAACAGAACCCCTGTTATTGCCTCGCCCACAGATTGCAACATTGTAAACCCCCTGGGTTTGTTACTTTGTATTTGCTACCAGTTTTATATTTGAAAGCATAGTGTGCAGCCAATTACCCCCTTGACTCCGTGCCAAACCGTAAAACCGCAAGCATTCTAAGTGGTTCAATGGGTGGCCATTGCTTCATATGTACGAACACATGGCGGCGGCCATCTTGTTTTGTAGAACGCATCCAGCGGTGTTTGGTCGTCGAGTGTCTGGAACTATTTTCGGACACTCAAACCCCCGAACACCGCTGAGACTTCCAGGACCACTTAGCTTCGCCAAGATTCATACGAACGAGGCGACGTTCGGTAAAAAATATTGCACGAACAAAGCGGCACACGACCAGCAAGAGCATGAACCATAAAATGCATGATTGTTAGGTATGTTTATTGTATGTAAGGAGATCGGCCGCACCAGCTAAACACATGGAACTATTTTGGGCAGGAGAATCGTGTGCGGCAGGGCAGGGAAGGAACGTTTGGCTCTCTCTCGAACCCATGAACGTATTTGTGTGATTTTTGAGTATGTGTGTCCCCCAATTATGCTTGTTCCAAATTGTAACTTTTATTAAAATTGACTGTATAGTTTTGGTGTTACAGAAATTGGGTAAAAAGTATATTTTTCGCTTGGAGATAATTGAGCTAATACAGCAATTAACTAAATTCTCTCCCAAGCAGAGGGGAGGCATGTACAGTAATGAATGGGAGTGTTTAAACTGTGTAACTCTAAATGATTGGCTGTTACGTTTGTGTCTTCAGTGCCCAACAAGGTCCATGTGGGTGGTAACATTGTGGGAAAATGTGTATAAAAGAAATGCTTGTGTGGTCATTAAAACAGTTCAGCTTGAGGGGGCGGGGCCTGACCGCTAAGAGCAACGGACGCACAAAGCAACAGCTCCTGAGCCGAACCGCTATTAAGGCGGATTATACCAAAAAGGCACCCTAACTGGGCTCTTACAAAGCTGATACCGGGCGGCGGACACCGAGACCTTCCTACAGACACCTCGAAAGCGGAGATACTGCCCGGCGCCGACATGCGGCCTACACACGCGGGCGGCGCGGGAGAGACGGCCGCTCTCCCGCCGCTTGCCTATCCGGCACATACCCTGCTGAGCCCACGTTCCCCCCCCTACGGACCGGCGGGGGTCATCCCGGTCCACCCTCCTCAGGGACACAGAACTCTGCGAGCACTCACCCCTCAGCCGGAACCCAAGATGGCGGCTGCTGCTCGGGCTCCGGGGCCTCCACGCACCCAATCTGTACCGACGCAACTGACAAGCGAGCTCCCCCAGGAGGACCGCATAGCAGCGGCCTTTGACCATTTTTGGACCCGGTGGTGGACCATTATGGCACAGGCCCAAGCAGCCACAAGGATCCCTCGACTGTCCACCGCCATGCCTTCACACGCACCGGCTCTGAACCACACAGTCAGGCCACAGACCGGCAAAAAGCAGCAAGGGGCACAAGGGGCTCTGCCCAAACTCAGAGACCGCAGACCACGCCTCAGACACCGCCGGCCCAGGCCCCGACGGGTTCGGAGAGCTATTCAACGCGGTCCGCCGCTGTGCAACCCACAGAGGCGCACGCGAGAGGCCTATGTTTGGCCTGCAGCAGGGGAGGCCTCTTTACACTATCGGCCCATCTCCCACCAGCAGGGGTGCTTAACCGCATCCAGCACTCAGAAGGACCCTGGCGGAGCAATATGGCAAGGCACTACGTGGAAACCAAGCGGGATCGTACATGGCCTCCGCACAAGCCACTCACCTAATTCGGGGACCCTCAAGCCAAAAAAGGCGGCAACCCCAGGGCAATGGCGGCGGACCCACAATAGCGCGCAGCCACAACCAAAGGATGGAACCAAGACCAGGACTGTGTCTTGCCCAATAAACAAGACAGACCCACTTACCGGAGCTTCATCCCCCGACACTCCTGGATCACCAAGAATGACGTCCCACTCCAGATCTGCAACCACGGCCTCCAGAACGGGTATCGGCTAGGTACATGGGGACTGCCTCATCATCCGGCATCCAGCCGTGGCCCACACTCACACCATGTGGACTTTGCTACTGCCCGGACGCTATCCTGCATGGGAGCTGACCTTTGGGCGCACCCTTCAAGTTTAGACTCCTATTTACCCCTAATACCTTTTTCCCAAGACGAGTACCTACTGTTAATCACTGAGTCTCTGCTTTTTTTGTTAAGATGCTGTGCCTAAGCTCTAGCCACAGCAGACCCTTCATTCAGCAACAGGTCGTTTATTAGTAAACTATAATACTAGATAGCAAGCCTTTAACCAGCTTACTATGCCTATCATATGGAATAGCATGCTTGAATATATAGCCCAGCAACTGGAAATAGCGTTCAGGTCACATAATGATCTTAGTACTGTAAATGTGACTTTACTTAGAATGTATTGTTTTCTTTTGTTTTTATTTTTACTGTAGAGCCTTCTATATGATTTACACACGGGACGCATTCTTACGCCCACCCATCCATATACTTATGGCGAGACTATATGAATAATTACCCTGCCCCGACAGTACAACGGCCTAGCCGAACATAGGGCATCTCGTAACTGACAACAGTAACATTTAGCTATCTTTGTCCTCTGTAAAACGTAAAGACGTACATACTTTTAAGCCGCAGTCTCACCTCGGCTACTTAGGGAACACGCCACTGGGACGTGTACTCCCTATCTACATGAATAGGCATATCAAAATAGAGGTTACGTTTCAGCTCAAATCATGCTCTTTGTTTCTTATAATTTCTTCTTGTATTTTCTTTTTTGTATTGCTATACTCTTCATCGCTAGAATATCTAAGACCTATTTGCATCACCATGACGTAACCTTGTCTAGCGTTCACTCTAAAGCACTTACTATGTGCGCCCACGTAACCTCAGTTAAAACGAAAGGCCAACGTAGTTCCTCCCCACTACAGTGTGCGAATATCCTACAGCTTAAGCACACTACTATAGCACTAACTCTTATGGCACAATTCTGATAATACCCCACTACTCAAGCATGTACCCACCTTTTATTATTGTTCATATATTGTTCAACTTGTTGATGTCACGATGTTAAGCGAGCTTATAACACAAAAATGTGTGCATGTCCCTCGCATACCACATCTCTGTCTTCTATTTGAAATTTGCGCTTGTGACGACTGTTGTGGTCATACAAGTAACGTTGTAAACCTTTTATGCACACCAAAAATAAAGAATTAAAAAAAAAAAAACAGTTCAGCTTAACCCGCAATATGTAGCCTCGTCTCGTTATTGAAGGGTACCTGCTTCCGGCTTAATCACTAGCTCTTGTAAGAGCTCTACTTCTCTCTCTCTACACGGATCGCAACTTTGTAAAACCCCTGGGTTTGTTACTTTGTATTTGCTACCAGTTTTATATTTGAAAGCATACAAATGGGAAAACGAATGATACTGCTAACTGGGATATCGGGAATACTCTGCAGCACAGCCTCTCGCTGGGAAAAGGACGTCTCCAATGGCATACACCCCTCCAACAACCTGGGTGGCCATTATAATTTGTAAACAGTAGTAAAGAACCAACTGGGAAAAGTGAAATTAAGGTAGCTTTCCTCCAAAAGGAAGGGAATCCCTCTATCCCTATAGTAGTGAGGCAAGTACAAAATATAAAAAATGTAGAGGATTAGCACCACTCTAGAAAGACACTGGTGAGGATATTATAACCAGATGATGGTATATAGTTTCCAGATGATCAATCACAAACTTGTTCAAGGAAAATCTTATTGTTGTGATATCAGTTGGAGTCCGTATGTGGAGAGAAGGAGAGGATAATGGTGCAGTATGTCCAGAAAATATAAAAATACAAATAAAAGTATATATGGTCCTGCTTACGTTTTTTAGAGCTTCAAACCAGCTCTAGTATGAAAGGTATACAGTGGTACAATCCACACTTGTAGGATACGTGAAGAATGGTTTCAACAATGTATGGACCAAAAAATAAAAAGAAACAACAATAATGCTCACTGTATAAAATCAACCATCAGAATAAATAAGAGAGTATTACTCACATTTACCATAGCAGACAAACTGCTATATGGATAGGGCACGGGTGCAATAATTCCCACCTAAGGATTTCTTGAGTAGTTCTTACTGGAAGTAAAATCAGGATAACAGGTAATGAAATAATAAAAGAATAATAACGGAGTAAAAAGAGTAAAATGGCACACCCAAAGTAAAAGTAGCCAAAATACCTTCTTTAACACAGTAGTAAAACAAATTAAAAGTCCATAACGCGTTTCGCCACAAGCGGTGCATAGTATCCATCAGCTGGCCAGTAAAATATCTAGTTTCCTTTTCAGAAAGTGTTTAGCAAGGCTGTGCAAGTCACATGCAGGTAGGTGTGACCAAATGACCTAACAGAGCACACCTACTGCTTCGTTAAGCTAAAGTAGTTTTGGTGCCTATATTACCTATAATTGAGGGGTATTTTTTATATGGAGCTGTGTGTGAATACTAGGGTGTATTTACATGGAAGGTGTGTGGATGCAGGGAAGTATTTTATGCGCTGAGAACTATTACGTAAATAAACAGGTATGTTTGCACCCAATTCCTCTCCACGTGGCACAAAACAACCCATTATCCGAAGCCAGCAGTCCATCCAACTCTTTATTGCCAGTAGGAGCACATTATCTCCTACAACCCTCAGCAATACAAGTATCCTCATTTCCCACCTACCATTGTCTTTTCTAGTAGTTCCAAAGAGAAATTAAATCATCTGTAACACCAAGAAAATACAGGAAATGCTTTGTTTATTTCATAGTGACCCACAATGTTTAAACCGTTAGCAGTCTTTGTCAAGCCTGGCTCTGATAAACTAAGCATAACTATATAACACAAACCAATTAAACAAACCAATGAATTATGTGACTCGTTCATTACATATGCAAAACTTGTAATCATTGCTTGCTATGGACACTTATTTAACCCTTTTCAGCAGGGCTGTGGAGTCGGTACACAAAACCTTTGACTCTGAATTTTTTGCTTTTACCATACTTCATTGCATATTAGTCACCACCACATAACGGTCACAACCTGGTTTTTCAGTCCAAAAATTGGTTCAAATCCAGTTCATCGCGTAATAGTTGCATAATTGACCATTGCCGTTTTTGTTGTGAGACATTCTTATTCTTGAAAACTATTTTAGTGCATTTTATCTATGTAATGCATTAGGGAATGTGTATGTTCTTAGCTAAAATGACAGGAGGACAGGGATGAGGATCACAATTGAGAGACAAGGATCAGGATCAAAGTTTATGTAATGCATTAGGAAATATGCATTGTGGCAAAACTAGCCACTAATTTGTACGCAAAACTGAGTTGGTTCGACAATTTGGGGTTTCCAAACAGACTTAGGACATATTGTTCATCAGTCGAACCAACTACCGAACAGTGAGACCACCCAGGAGAGTCGTGTGCCTCCAATTGACAGTATTCAGTTCACACCGAGAAACCGCAGGACCCTAAATGGACGGATGGGTGGCCGTCGGTCATATGACCAAACACGTGGTGGCGGCCATATTTGTTCACGAACAGACAGCGGTGTTTGGTTGTCGAGCACATGGAACTATAATCGGACACTAGACGGCGCGAACACCGCTGAACTTCCATCTGTTCGTATGTTCGTTCCCCTTCACATATACAGAGAGGCATTCGAATGAACGAAAGAACAAACACAAGGCACACGACCCCCTATTACATGAACAGTTGAATTAGTTATTTTTTTTTTCAATTTGACAATTTTTATTGGCATTTTCTTGTCATAAGCAACAGCATAAAATGGGGATGGGAGGGGGGTACAGAAAAGAGAGGGGGGGGGGGAGGGTAGCAGAATGCTGTTTTGTATATTTCGCACAGCATGTTCATACAGCACCGAACAGATAATCATTACAAAATGGTTATGAATAGACTTTGTGTATTCGTTCACTCTATGGTCCGAGATTGGCTCGGCTCACATTGTAAGCTCCAGAACTATGATTCCCTTCCAGCGGGATTAATCCAATTGCCCCGATCTCCATGTGTCCCAAATCTCCCACACCTTTGCAGAGGAATGGGATGGGGGCCACAGTTTTGTGTATGCTCCCTCATATGCTATTTGTTCTATCAGGGCAGCTAATAGTTTGGAGAAGGGTGGGCATATCTTGGATTTCCATGTTCTCGCAATCTCCTTGTGAGCTGAGATGAGTACATGATACATGAGTTTCCTCTTAGCTCTAGGGGTTCCACTTGGAAGGAGTAGTGTTATATATATTAGGGGCGAAAATTGCATGGAGATGCCAGTCAAGCTTTGCAGGAATGAATGGACCTCCGCCCAGAACGGTTTTTGGGCTGGGCAGTGCCACCAAATATGGAGGACATCTCCTCTTAATATCCCACATCTCCAGCAGGTGGGGGAGCTGCTTGGGTAAAATTTGTGGAGACGTGTGGGTACCATGTACCATCTATACACGCTCTTACGTTGTTGTTCCACCAGAGAAGTGGATGTGAGAAGCTGATTGACATCTCGGAATAAGGTATTCCATTGTGAGGGAGGGATAGGCTCTCCCAAATCTATATTCCATTGTTGAGCTATGTTGGTAGCAGGGAATGGCATACAGTTGGCTATGAGTCGGTAACACATGGAGGTCGGTTTACATGAAAGTGGTATTGCCCCATTTATACATATTTGTTCCCACATTGTGGGTTGTCTCATATCGGCTTGCAATTTCTCACTCTTGCTTGCTGACCTATGGAGGAATGATCTCAGTTGCATGTATGAGAATTGTGAGGTTAGAGGGAGTCCATGCGTGTCTCTCAGGGTGGAAAATGCCATTAATGCTCCCTGTTGGCGGATGTGATAGAGGTGTGTTAAGTTTTTATCCAGCCACGGGTTGGCATGGAAGGTAGGTATACAGTACGGGAGGGCCGCCACTGGCATTGCCGGTGATAAATTAGTTAGGGTGGTAAGCGTTGCTCTATGTCTATCCCATATTTGTAGCTTTAGGGCTATTAGGTCGGATGGATGTGGCAAGGTCGGGCAATATACTTTCGGTAGCCACATAATATTAGGTAGTGTGAAGGGCTTCACTAGGTGTTTTTCTATCTCTACCCATTGGGGAGTGTCTCATCTGTATGGTGGGGGAGTAGTGAGGACAGTATGGAAGCGTGATAGTAGGCCTTCACATCCGGTAATCCCAGTCCTCCTAATTTTTTAGGAGCTTGTAGAAGTTTCCTGGCTACTCTCGGCTTGGACCCGGCCCAAATAAAGTTATCTGCATCCTTTTGAACCTGTGTGAAAAAGGAGTGCGGGACAGGTATAGGGAGTGTTCTAAAAATATATTGCAGTTTGGGGAAGATAGACATCTTAACTGCCATTATTCTGTCAGTCCACGTTAAGTAAAGTGGCGACCATCTTTTGTGTTGTAAGGTACATTCCCTCCATATTCTGACATGATTGCCCATGTATAGCTCTGTGTGTTTCTTAGAAAATAGGAGCCCAAGGTATGTAATGTCATATTTCCTCCAATCGAAGGGGTAAGACTCTCTCAGGCCTACCAGTTCGCTATTCGGTACGCCGATACTAAGTGCTTGGGTTTTGGAGGTATTGAGAGAATAGTAGGATTGCGCTCCATAGTCTTGAATGAGGGACATGATGTGAGGCAGGGATTCAGCTGGTCTAGTTATGTAAAGAATGATGTCATCTGCGAAGGCACTTATTTTAACTTCCTTAGGTCCGACATGGATACCTGTAATATTGGGGTGGGATCTTATTGCTGCCAAAAGTGGCTCCAGGGCTAATACATATAGCAGTGGAGACAGTGGGCATCCCTGTCTGGTCCCATTAGATAAGTCAAAGGGGTCCGAAAGGAACCCGGCTTGTAAAACTCTAGCTTGAGGGGCCGAGTACAATGCAAATATTTGGGTGATGGTCTGGTGGGGGAAGCCGTATTTCACTAGAACTTGTCTCAAGAAGGCCCAGCCGAGGCGGTCGAACGCCTTCTCTGCATCTAAGGCCAGCAGCAGACCCCCCCGGCTAGGCCTCCGGAGCTGCTCCAATGTGTGCATCAGTTTGTACGTATTGTCCGCGCCCTGTCTCCCCCTGACGAACCCTGTTTGGTCATCACAAATCAAGTCTGGTAGCAATCCGCCTAGTCTGTTTGTCACAATCGTAGCGTAGATTTTGGCGTCAGTATTAAGGAGGGAGATCGGGCGATAGTTTTTACAGTCTTCTGCAGGTTTACCGGGTTTTGGGATGGTAATAATTGTAGCCATAAGCATCTCCGGAGGGAGGGAACCCATCTCGGAGGCCTGTTGGTATACTCGTAATAAGTGGGGTGCTAATGTGTCTGCGAATTTCTTATAGTATGTGTTAGTGAAGCCGTCGGCTCCGGGTGATTTTGCCAAAGGTAGAGATTTGATGGCTGTGCTGACTTCAGTCAAGGTTATGGGTTGTTGGAGTGTTGAGGCTTGTTCATGTGTGAGTCTCGGTAATTGTATCTGGTTGAGGTATTTGGAGATGCTATCTTCAGTCGGATTATATGTACCTGTTCTAAGGTGTAAGTTGTACAACTTGGCGTAGAATTCCGCAAAGTTTCGGGATATGTCATTGGGGTTTAGTATTTTCTGACCTCTATCATTTATAAGGTGTGCTATCTTTTGTACGTTGCAGTTGTTGCGTAATCTCGACGCTAACAATTTAGTAGTTTTACCGCTTTGGTGGTAGGCTGTAGCTTTTAGTTTATGGAGTAGTCTCCTAGTTTTGTCCGCCGTCAAGACTCTCAGTTTGTCATATTGTTGGGTGAGTTCCTCCCCCGTTGCTACGGTGGGCTGAGTCTTATTTAGCGCAGAAAGGTGTGCTATTCGTGTGTGGCATTCTAACAATGCCGAATCTTGGATTCGTTTAATACGGGAAGCTTGTTTAATAAAAAGGCCTCTAAGCACCGCCTTATGTGCGGACCAGACAGTGGATGCCGTTGTCTCCTGAGTATTGTTTAAGTTAAAATAGTTTATGAGCTCATTGCTAATGGTAGTGGTGAATTTCTCATCGTTCAATAGGGAGTCATTCAACCTCCAAGTACCTCTCCCTTTGAATTGGAATTCATCTTTCAGTACCAAGATAACCAGACTGTGGTCCGACCACATTATCTCACCAGTCTTACAGTCAGAGATAAGAGGCAAGGTCACTCTATCAACAAAGAACCCATCTATCCGAGAGTACGAGTTATACACCCTCGAGTAGAAGGTATAGTCTCACATTTCAGGATTTAGGGTTCTCCAAACGTCATCCAGGTCGTGCAGTGAGAGTGTCTTGGTGATGTTCTTGTGGGTCTTATCTTGGGACAAGCGAGTCTTATTGCCCCTCTGAGTTGATCTGTCCATGGGTGATTGGGTAAAGTTAAAATCGCCACAGAGCAATAGATTACCTAAGCGGTATTGGTCTATTTTCGTTAGAAGGGACTTAAGGTATTGGTTGGAGTTCTCATTTGGGAAATATGCCGTGACTAGCGTGTATTGGGTTGCATTAATGAGGCACTGCAGAATTATGATCTACCCTGGTGGTCTATATATTGTCTCTGGGTGGTGAATGCGACGTCTTTATGTATTAGGATAGATACTCCTTTGGTTTTGGTTGCCGAGAGCGCATGGTATTGTATTGGGAATTGTTTATTACAATTTTTTGGTGTATAACCCTTCTTAAAGTGGGTCTCTTGAATGCATGCAATGTCAATTTTAGATTTTATCAATTCCCTGAGCAATAGGCACCTTTTCCCTGGGGTATTCAACCCCTTTACATTATACGTTACTACTCTTATAATTACTGTCGACAAGTTTCGCTATTTCATTTGCTGAGTTAAGATGAGCCAAGGATAGAGTGAGGACAATCCAGTTGTCCATATCATAGTTATATCTAGGTGCTAAATAGGTCCCGGACTTATCGGTCTGGGTGCTCACGGTGGTTCGTGTAGTACGGCATTGGTCGGGCTCTATGTCTCTTGATACTTTACATTCTGCTGAGGTAAACCTGGTTAGGTAGGGGAAAGAGGGAACTAAGGGGGAATAAACTGGGGGTAGGGTAAGGGGCAGAACCCCCTATAAAGCTCTACACTAGAGAGCTGATGCGCGCCAAGCTGATCTTGGGCGCAGTGGAGGGGGGGCATGAAATGAGCCTGGTGTTGGGGTGGCTCACGTGGGCCCTCAGGGCTATGTATAAATTATGCGTAGAGTTGGGTTGTATCTATAATGCTTACAGTTTTTTACCCTTTTACTTTTACGCCATATATGTTACTTACACTCTAATATAATTTTGAGGGTGCAGATGCTACCTAGGAGCCTGAAACGTCCTTATCTAATCTCGCAACATAAAAACCATAACATGTTATAACATTCCGTAATCAACAGTACAGAGTTCCTAGTGGCTGCGCTAAATGCAGCAGAGGAGGTTAGATATACTTAACACTCTCCTAATGGGGAGGAGAGGGAGAGGCCGGTCTCGCTTCTTGTTGTATTCAGGCGGGGGCCCACTCCGGGGACATCCTAGGAATCTTAGCTTGATTAGGGTCACCTACTATAGCAATTGGGAGTCCCCACAGCTTAAATTTTTCCTTGCCGGCCGGCAAGGAATGAACTACATGTAGCGAGTCCTGGTACTGGATGAGCAGCTTTGCGGGGTATCTCCAGCGGTATAGAATCCCCTTTGCTCGTAGTGTTGTCGTGAGGGGGGGTCAGACTCTTACAGAATTGTAAAGTTGCGGCCGACAGGTCTGTAAAGATTTTCAAGTCCTGGTAGGGATCTGGCATGCCTGGTGTGCGGGATGCTCTGACCAACCTCTCCTTGGCATGGTAGAAATGGACTCGGACTATCACGTCCCTCGCGGTGGAGTTGGGGAGGTGTTTCGGCCTTCTCAACCTGTGTGCTCGGTCGATGATGAGCTGGTCTGGATGGGTCCAGCAGGTAGGTATTAAGTGCTGGATTGAGCACTGATTCTGGGATGCCGCGTATACGTAAATTATTACGCCTCGACCTATCCTCCATATCGGCCATTTTGACCGCATGGTCGTGCAGGACGGCGTCTAATTCTTGCAGTTTGTCTGCGAGGCTGTTGTGCGCCTCAGCGAAATCATCCATCCTTTTCACCATGTGAGCGGTGCGCTGGCCTACCTCAAGTATCTCTTTTCTGAGGTCTGCTGTGAGTGATTGGATTTGTGCCGCTATATTTCTCTGGGTGGTGTCCGTGAGTTCGGACATCATGCTTTTCATTTGTTGCGTTGTGAGCGGGCTGTCCTCCGGTCCTGTATCTGAGGACATCGGGGATAGAGGGGGGTCCTCTGCTGAGCGAGCGGCGCCGCCATCTTCGAGCAGGCTGCGGCCTTCTCGCGTGTGTGTGGTGTCGCCGTTTTAGCCAGGAAGAAGGAGGCTCGATCTGCTTTTGTAGCTTTCGTTTTCTGTCTCTGCGACATCTCTAAAGGGTCGGGAGACGGTAAGTTGTCCTTGAATTGTTTGCAGTCCGCTTATTTTTAGCCCTGAATCACCCGGTTAGCAGGAGCTTCGTTAGAATGCGTCCATGCTGCTCGGTGTCAGGTCACGCCCCCTGAATTCGTTATTTTAATGGTAAAAACTCCCAAAAGAAGACCGGTAAAAGCATACAACCACCTGGAACTATTTTGGGGCTTCACCTCATGGTTGACCGTTCTAAACTTCACTTGAATGGCGTTCCTATTCTACCAAACGGATATGAACGGTGTGACGAAGTGCCCTTCGCCACTTGTGCCTGGGGAGGACTAATTGCCGGCAAATGTGATGGAACGCTGGCACTCTGACCGAGTACCTCCACCAATCAATGCTCCTAGTGCTTGCCGAGAACTCCAAGCACTCCAACCGACACCATCAGCATGGCAGACCCCACTTCCAGCGATGCAGCTGCGCCGGGGTCTTGCCGTCCTTCACCCACCCTGGACCCAAGGCCAGGATCCAGCTTCCAGTGGGCAGACCTCTCTTCCTCCAGAGAGCGTAGCAGGAACAAGAACAGCTCTTACAAGAGCTTACCCTGGGGAGTATAGTGTGAATATAGCAATCCCCAGAGTATAGTTATCCCATCCCCCAAGCATGAGCCAAGGCTTCAAGAAAGGGTCAAGTTGTTCTTTTTAATGGCAGCAAAGGGATTTCTTTTTTGCAAGTTTTTACACACAAAGTACTACCCACGTGGTCTTATGGAACAGCCAATCAAACACGTACAATACAGTTAAACACTCCCATTCATTACAGCAAAATCCTCCCCTTTGCCTGTGATATAATTACTGAACACAATGGGCTAACGTAATTATCAGGAAAATACACAGTTTTACACAATACTCATAACTTTAAAAGTATACATCAGATTCACATAAAAGCATACTCCAAATACAAACATACTCAAAAATCAGACAATTCCCTCCAGTGGTTTAAAAGTTAGGTGGAAGTCCTTTTTGACCGACTGCAAGCATGGTTTGGGTGTGGTAAGCCAATTATCTCCAGGTACAGAAATTATTTCTATTCACAACAGCAGCAAAAATACACAAAAATACATAATTCCTATCATACTGAACAGAAGCCCCACATTCAACCTATCCCCAGATAGCTTCGATCTGAGCGCGCAATATATCCGAACAGCGCTCAGATCCCACGAACACAGTCAAATCGACATGGGGTTTAAGTTTAGCAAGGGCTGATATAGAGATTGAGGAGGGACAAAGCAGTCAGTTTAAACTGGTCTGGCTGTGTCCCTGGGACAACGCCTTGCTGGAGAACAATGGGACAGGAAAAGGCACATTCTCCCATGGAATCAAAGGTGCAGAATTGTGCCAGTTCCAATTAAAGGTCCAGAACAGTCTTTTAAACACCAATAAGTCCAAATAGTGTTTTTAACTGGCAAAGTCTCCCAGGGGCCATAGTCACATGGCAAGAGGTCCGCAATTAGTCCTCTCCAGGCACAAGTGGTGAAGGGCACTTTGTCACAAACGGTATTTTGACAGAGTGGGCACTCAGATCCCTGCTATTCGGTGAAGTATCTTTTGTGCAGTTCTGACTAATATAAATATGAGTTATGATGATTTGAAATATTGTTTATTTTTCTGTACTTGGGAGATAATTAAATAATTCTCCTTACTCAATTATCTACCAAGTACAGAGAAGGAGTCTGGGAAATGTGACTTTGTTCCCTGTCCCCAACAAGGTCCACTAGGGGAAAACCCCTGGCATGTAATTAAAGAAACCCCTTGCATGGGGAATTGTATAATAGCCAGCTGTTGCTCAATAAAAAACAGTTGACTCCCAAAAATGTGCATCATCCGGTTATTGGGGAATTGGGATAAGATTGCCGAACTACGCTTCTCTTGGATAGTGTACAAGTCTGCCAGCGGAGATATTGATGTGACTATTGCAGCTCGGTTACATGCATGTTCCCAGCAACTATGTTATGTTATCAGCAACTATGTTATCAGCAACTGCTAAAAAAAAAAAAAACAAATTTTCATATAATGGTTGCATATAATATCGCAACCCCATTTTTAAGAAAAGTTATTAGGCATAAAATCTGAGACTATTATGCCATGAAATATAGTATATATAATATACTTTAAGGAGTCGGATGTTTTATGTACCAAATCCACAGTCATGCTTTTTAGTGCCAGAGATGTGCAACATACATGGATTTGCAATGTGCTAATCATATCCCTGGCACTCAGAGATTTAAAGAAATTAATTTTCGTGGATTAACTTGTGGATTTGAGTGAAACATTATTAGATATATATATATATATATATATATATATATATATATATATATACACACACAATAACAATATTGACATAATGGGCTTGGCCTGACTGTCATGGTGGAGAGATGCATTTCGAGCTAGCTCCTCCACTGCCTTAACAATTACTTTTAGCAACCTTGGCTCGACAACAAGAAATTTACATGGAGTTTTTGTTTCTCTGACTTACCTGGTACACGGGGCTGCAGTTAACCACTCATCGGAAGCTGTTACTCCCCACTTTGTATATCATGCCAATGAGCCACATGTGGCTCCAAAATGTCTGCAAGGGCCATGTGCCCCCAAACAACCTGCCAGTGCCATCTCTTTGCTCCCAGCCACTATGTGCCATCTCTCTACCCTTTGCACCATCGCTCTCCCCTCCTTTTGCCATTTTTCTGCCATCAGCATCTCTGTGCCACCTCTCTACCACCAGCATTTGTGCCATTGCTCTCCCCCAGCCACTCTGTGCAATCTGTCTGCCCTTTGCCTCTTTGTGCCATCTCTCTGCACTTAGCCTCCTTGTGCCATCTCTCTGCCACCAGCAGCTCTGTTCCATTTTTCTGCATTTAGCCTCGCCGTGCCATTTCTCTGACTCCAGTGAGGGCGACAGAGTATGTATGGGAGGGTGACAGCGTGTGGGAGGGTGACAGACAATGTGTGGGATAGATAATTTGTGTGGAGGGTGACAGTGTGTGGGGAAGGTGACAGACAGTGTGTGTGGGATGGTGACAGTGTGAGGGGGACAGTGTGTTGGATAGATAATTTGTGTGGAGAGTGATAGGTGTGTGGGTGATAGTGTGTGTGTGTGTGTGGGATGGTGACAGTATGTGTGGGAGGACGACAGTGTGGGAATAGTGACAATATGGAAGGTGGTGAGTGTGGGATGATGGTGACAGTGTGGGAGGTGGTGACAGTGGGAGGGATGACAGTGGGGGGTGATGGTAGCGTGAGTGGACGGTGACGGTGGGGAGGTGGTAGTGTGTGTGAATGGTGGCAGTGTGAAGGGATGGTGACAATTTGGCAAGTTGTAATGTGAGGGGACAGTGACAGTGTATGTAGGAGGGTGACAGTGAGTAGATAGTGACAGTGTGTGTGGTGATAGTGTGGGAGGGGGCCAGTGTGTGGGTATGGGAAGTGGTGACAATGGGGGATGCTGACAGTGAGGGGATGATGACAGTGATAGTGGTGACAATGAGGGGATGGTGACAGTGGGGATGGTGGTAACAGTGTGGGGGATGTGACCATTGAGGGGTGTTGGTGTGAGGGAATGGTGACAGTGTGGGGGGGGGTGACAGTGTGTGTGGGAGGGTGACAGTAGGGGAGGTGGTGACAATAGGGTGGAGGGTGAAAGTGTGTGTGGAGGGTGAGAGTGTGGGAAGTGGTGACAGTGGGAGGGTGAGAGTTACAGTGTGGGAGGTGGGGGAATGGTGACAGTGACAGTGTGGGAGGTGGTGGCAGTTTAGGAAGAGGTGACAGTGGGGGACAGTGTGTGTATGGGAGGGGGACAGTGTGTGGGAGGGTGACAGACAATGTGTGGGATATATAATTTGTGTGGAGGGTGACAGTGTGTGGGAAAGGTGACAGACGGTGTGTGTGGAATGGTGACAGTGTGAGGGGGACAGTGTGTTGGATAGATAATTTGTGTGGATGGTGACAGGTGTGTGGGTGATAGTGTGTGTGGGATGGTGACAGTATGTGTGGAAATGGTGGACTGTTGGACAACATGGTGGACAACAGTGTGGAAATGGTGACAATATAAAAGGTGGTGAGTGTGGGATGATGTTGACAGTGTGGTAGGTGGTGACAGTGAGAGGGATGACAGTGGGGGTGATGGTAGCATGAGATGGTGGGGAGGGGGGGTGGTGGGGATGGTGGGGAGGTGGTAGTGTGTGTGTGTGTGTGTGTGTGTGTGAATGGTGGCAGTGTGAAGGGATGGTGACAGTGTGGGAAGTTATAATGTGAGGGGACAGTGACAGTATATGTAGGAGGGTGACAGTGAGTAAATGGTGACAGTGTGTGTAGTGATAGTGTGGGAGGGGGCCAGTGTGTGGGTGTGGGAAGTGGTGACAGTGGGCGATGCTGACAGTGGGGGGATGATGGCAGTGATGGTGGTGACAATGGGGGGTTGGTGACAGTGGGGATGGTGGTAACAGTGTGGGGGATGTGACCATTGAGGCGTGTTAGTGTGAGGGAATGGTGACAGTGGGGGGGGGTGATAGTGTGTAATTTATGTGGAGGGTGACAGGTGTGTGGTGATAGTGTGTGTGGGATGGTGACAGCATGTGTGTGAGGACGACAGTGTGGGAATGGTGATAATATGAAAGGTGGTGAGTGTGGGATGATGGTGACAGTGTGGGAGGTGGTGACAGTGAGAGGGATGACAGTGGGGGTGATGGTAGCATGAGTGGACGGTGATGGTGGGGAGGTGTTAGTGTGTTCGAAAGGTGACAGTGTGGGAAGTTATAATGTGAGGGGACAGTGACAGTATATGTGGGAGTGTGACAGTGAGTAAATGGTGACAGTGTGTGTGGTGATAGTGTGGGAGGGGGCCAGTGTGTGGGTGATAGTGTGTGGGTGACAGTGTGGGGGGGGTGACAGTAGGGGAGGTGGTGACAGTAGGGCGAATGGTAACAGTGTGTGTGGAGGGTGACAGTGTGGGAAGTGGTGACAGTGGGATGGGGAAGGTGACAGTGCGGGAGGTGATAACAGCGTAGAAAGTGGTGACAGTGGGGAATGGTGACAGTGACAGTGTGGGAGGTGGTGGCAGTGTAGGAAGTGGTGACAGTGGGGGAGGTGGTGGGGGGATTGTTACAGTGTGGGAAGTGTTGACAGTGAGGGGGAAGTGCGGACAGTGGGGGGAGATGATGATAGTGGTGGTGGTGACAATGGGGGATGGTGACGGGGGGATATGCTGACAGTGGGGGGAGATGATGACAGTAAGGGTGGTGGTGACAGTGTGGGAAGTGGTGACAGTGGGGGATGCTGACAGTGGGGGGATGATGACAGTGATGGTGGTGACAATGGTGGGATGGTGATAGTAGGGATGGTGGTAACAGTGTGGGGGATGGTGTGAGGGAATGGTGACAGTGTGGGGGGTAGTATGTGGAGAGGCTATGGCTTAGTTAAATACCTTTTTCTTTTTATATGTAATCCATTCCCTGGTGGTCCAGTTGTCTCCTCCTCCCTGGTGGTCCAATGGGCTAGGTAGACATAGTCCGCCAGAGCCTCCCTGTCTGCAGCTCCCCCTAAACTTGATGTGTCACAGTGTTGCTGTGGGTAACCTGCGGCAATGCTGTGTTTTGGTGGAGAAAAAACACACAAAAAATCCCCACTAACATTCGGAATACATGTTTAAATATAATATATAAACAATAAATGTACCAGCGCTAATATTTAGTAAAAGATTTTATACAATAATATGTTAATACTTAGTATATAAGCTGTTATCTTTTAGTATTAGAATCCAAAAACAGTCTAATGGTGAAGCGCTAAAAATTGGTAAATGGAAAGTGTGTATAATAGTACTATAGGACACAGTGTATAAAGAAATATACCTTTAAGAAGGTTTCCTACTTTGGAATCCTAGTACTTGCGTAGTATCCCTTTAAACAGGAAACATAAAAATACATATCATAGTGCAAACTGTGCAAAAGATTCTTATATAAGGTATTATGCCAAGTAACCACTCACAATTTATTGAGCTAAAACCTTAGCTCAAGTTTGTATGTCTTAGGGTCCGTTGAGGCGATCCTTTCCCTTCTTTGCAGTCAATTTTCTTGGTATACTGTCAAACCCAGAGCCTTCCCATATGCTCAAATTAAATCACATATGTGGTTAAAGACCACATTCCTTCTCTGTAATAGCAGGAAAAAGTGTGTAAGTGCAATAAAAATGTATACTTTATTTACAATTAATATATAAAACATAATTAAATGCAAGGCTATAAATACACTTATTCGGCAATAGTCCAAAATACTTAATGCTCACAATTCCCAGGATGCATGTCGCCAGTGGGTTCCTCAGCTGGGTGAAAAAAGTATTTGTCAGCTCTACTTGGGCTACTTCCTGCTATATATACCCCTCTAATGGGGGAATAATTAGTGTCTGGCTTGAAATTTTGCGGGCAATCTCCATAGTGATGGAGACGCTATGAGTATCAAGCCTCGTTCTCAATTATAATAGGTTTCTTCCGGGTTGACCACCGATACGTCATTTCCGGTTTTGCGTTCCATAATGCGTTGCAGCGGCCATTACCGTGCTTATTTTTCGGGCAGCGGAAGGGATACATGAAATATAATAAAGAGAGATCCAGTGTGAATGCACTATGAATGCTCTTATGTTCTATAACTATTAATGTTACATTTTAAGAAGAATTATCTCTGCACACAATTAAAAGATATTTTTTTTTCTGAATGACATACATAATGTGCAGTATATGTAAATATCTTACAGAAGGTACTTGTTTTTAAAAGAAATATTATAATTTAACAATTAGTTCCTAATAAATATTTTTGGCAGACATGATGCACATAATATCTGTACATCTTATAAGTTTATATTCATACATTCTAATCATTCTTTATGTATTCTTAAAAATTGTTATGGGGGAGGGAATCTTGATTAATGATTTAGAATACATAATTTCATTGTAAAAACCGGAATATATTAAAATATTTTTTTATATAAAAATCTAAATAATAAAAAAAAATGAATAATAGAAAAAGAAAGTTAAAAATATGAAATATCTGTAAAAATAATTATATTAAGAACTTATAATTCTGAGGGGAAAATTACATTAGAAAATGGCATATTTCAAAATCTGTATTTAATCCATTTGGAATAAGCGTGTTTAATCTAAAAAGCCACTCCATTTCTAGCTTACTAAGTTTTAAATAGAAAAATCCTTTTCTATTTTTTTTTTTTTTTTATACCTGAAAACATTGTGCCCTTTAATTCACTATTGTTGAATTGCTTATGCTGTAAAGAAACACTATGTTTCTCAAAACCTTTAGTAATATTTCGGCCATGTTCCTCTATTCTAGTGTGTAGGGCTCTGGTAGTTTTCCCAGTATAATATAGGCCACATGGACATTGTATAAAATAGATTATATTTTTGGAATAGCAGGTTATGAATTCTTTGATAGGGTACTCTATCCCTTCCTTCGTTTTAACATTTTTGTAATTTCTTTTTTTTATTCTCTGTTTTTTTGCAAGCCAGACATTGGCCACAACCAAAAAAAATCCCTTTTCTGTGTTTATTTTATTTTATGGCTATGGGTTTTTGCTTTTTTATGGTGGTTCAGCACCAATTTATTGCTAAGCATAAACTATACTATATACCAATTAGACAAAAAAGTTATGCTTTCACAAAACTTTTCACTGTTTAATTTTTCTTAGAATTGCACACCCTATCTCCTGAAACATACCACAAAGGACTATAATAAATCACCACGCCTCACAGTCTCAAAAAAGCAATGTATTCATTTTATACATTTTCATGGGGCTCAATCCAAAAAAGAATTAGTTAGGAATGGATCACCCACTACCATGAGGTCATAAAGAAACCAGAGCCTCAGAGTTAACTCTCAAACACACCTCTGGTTTTTATCCTCACATAACCCCTTGCATGTTTTCAGCAAGCGGCCTCTGGTAAGGCAATCACAGCTAATCAAACAACTTTATCGGAAACTTAATTCATGTTCTTGGATGTCTCATTTACTTTCACTGTTTTTGCTCCAGGCAGAACATTTGCAAAATATATAGATTATATATCCATTTGGCTTTAGTCCAAGCATTCATTTTGTCATTGTGGTTGGTTTCCTATAGCTCAAGCAAATCTTTCGTTCTATTAACTAGTTCAGTTTAGAAAGGTTTTTTGTCTCACTTATGTTTGAGAGTATTCCAATTTATTGATGGCATGTTTGTAACCAAATCTAACATTTGTTGAATCAAAACATAATGGTTGTGTAGGGGACAGGCCAACACAATCAGTTTATTTACAAGTGTAAATTATCAGAAAGTAAAAATAATCTTCAAATTTTAGGAAAAAGTAGCCAAGCTGCTAATTTAGAGAGCACCCAAACAGCTAGCGGAATTTTTTTTTTTTTGACAAATCATACCTTAGTAAATACAGTGAGGGAAAAAAGTATTTGATCCTCTGCTTTGAACGTTTGTCCACTGACAAAGAAATAATCAGTTTTTATTTTTAATGGTAAGTGTATTTTAACAGTGAGAGACAGAATAACAAAAAAAAAACAGAAAAAGGCATGTCAAAAAAGTTATAAATTGGTTTGCATGTCAATGAGGGAAATAAGTATTTGATCCCCTATCAATCAGCAAGATTTCTGGCTCCCAGCTGTCTTTTATACAGGTGTCTTTTATACAAGCTGAGATTAGGAGCACTCTCTTAACCCCTTAAGGACACATGACATGTGTGACATGTCATGATTCCCTTTTATTCCAGAAGTTTGGTCCTTAAGGGGTTAAAGGGAATGTTCCTAATCTTAGCTCATTACCTGTATGAAAAGACAACTGTCCACAGAAGCAATCAATCAGATTCCAAACTCTCCACCATGGCCAATACGTAAGAACTGTCCAAGGATGTCAGGGTCAAGATTGTAGACCTACACAAGTCTGGAATGGGCTACAAAACCATCGCCAACCATCGCCAAGCTGCTTGGTGAGAAGGTGACAGCAGTTGGTGCGATTATTCGCAAATGGAAGAAAAACAAAATAACTGTCAGTCTCCCTCGGTCTGGTGCTCCATGCAAGATCTCCCCTCATGGAGTTTCAATGATCATGAGAACGGTGAGGAATCAGCCCAGAGCTACACAGGAGGATCTGGTTAATGATCTCAAGACAGCTAGGACCATAGTCACCAAGAAAGCAATTGGTAACACACTCCGCCGTGAAGCACTGAAATCCTGCAGCGCCCGCAGGGTCCCCTGCTCAAGAAAAGACATGTACAGGCCCGTCTGAAGATTGCCAATGAACATCTGAATGATTCAGAGGAGAACTGGGTGAAAGTGTTGTGTCCAGATGAGACCAAAATTGAGCTCTTTGGCATCAACTCAACTCGCCGTGTTTGGAGGAGGAGGAAGGCTGCCTATGACCCTAAGAACACCATCGCCACCGTCAAACATGGAGGTGGAAACATTATGTTTTGGGGGTGTTTTTCTGCTGAGGGGACAGGACAACTGTACCGCATCAAAGGGACGATGGATGGGGCCATGTACCGTCAAATCTTGGGTGAGAACCTCCTTCCCTCAGCCAGGGTATTGAAAATGGGTCGTGGATGGGTATTCCAGCATGACAATGACCCAAAACACACAGCCAAGGAAACAAAGGAGTGGTTCAAGAAGAAGCACATTAATGTACCCCACACAAAAGGGCAGTACAAGGATGGACAATGCACAAACAAAACCCGTACCCTTCCTAACTCTCCCCATGCATATGGCGTAAAATCCCCCTTTATAACACGGCTCTGCCAAATAGAGGCTAACATAGATAGGAAGATAAACCATGCCTGTAAATAAAGATACAGAGATAGGAGCACAAGACAGTAACTGGGAACGAACCCATACCTGCCTGTTCCGCAGTGACCACACCATAAACACCATTAGAAGATGAGACACGTTTAGACACAAATGTGGACAATAGGTTGGGAACCAAATGGCCACAGTGAACTGTTTGTAATGTGCTGCTACATGCCTATTGTCTCACTTACTGCTGTAAGCAATGTTTACTATAATGCATATTGCACTTGATATACGCTGAGCTGGTGGTTGATAACATCACCTACATTTTAATCCCCACCCCTTTTTTTCCTTTATGTACCCCAAAAAACAAAACAAAAATTAAAAAGGGTTTGCATACTGGTTTAAAAATCAATAGTCAAGTGATGCATATCCCCATAAAGTGTTACTCCAAAGACAACTGTTTTAATAAACACATTTTTGACTCTTCCTATCCTAGTACCCACCCCAAAAGTTTGTTGTTTTTTTTTTGGCATTCTTTATTTTTGCAGTGCTCATGTAATACAAACAGGCTCGTATCGCCACAACAGCTGGTACGGGCTTAAGTAGTACTATAAAGACAATAAGAAACAGTGTCATGGTTGCTAGAATGGCACAATTTTTTGTTAAGTTACGCTTTGTTGAGTAGGTACGTCTAAATATATTTGTAAATAAGTAATGATTGTACAAGCTAAACAGGCACGTCTGTGGTCTAGATGGTACAAAGTATTCATACAATATAAACACCCCAGACTTAGGTTAGGTGTGTAGAAGCTGGTTGGATAGTTACTGTGGAAGGCTGGTAGAATGAGTATAGATATTATAAGCCGTTTACTGTGCTCCTATGAGCTCCTCTCGGGGGGTTATGTATTTATGTTAACCAATAATAAACTATTAACGCATATGGGAATAACTAGGCATAGTAAAACAAACAAAAGTTCTTAAGGCGCAGAATGTTCTGTATAGTGGGGTTCTGCTGGCTGTTCATGACCCTGATGTTGAAGATGGGTTTCCTCGGAGGGCTGCAGGTACAAATGGGCGCACCTTCGCCGGGTCCCAGTGAGTGGTAGTGGAGGGTGTCGGCTGGGACGGTGCCGCCGCTGGTTGCTCAGGTAGTCCAAGCGTCTGCATTATACCGGGTATTTCAGTGGCATCGGTAAGTTTCAGGTCGCCATTTTCCCTCAGGATGATTAGGCTTCTCGGCGCTCCCCATCGGTATGAGATTTTGTGGGCAGCGAGTTCCTTCGTTAGTGAGTGCAGTGTGCGTCTCCAATCCAGGGTAGCTCTGGATAAGTCAGGATAACATGTTAATGAGTGTTCCTCAAATTGTAAGGGTGACCTGTTGCGGACGGCCGCCATGAGGGCCAGTCGGTCTTGGCTGTGCTGGAATCGGACATTAGTGTCCCTGCTGGTGCTCTGGGTGCCTGTGGCTGGCTTGGGGATTCTGTACCAGCCGTCTAGAGGCATCGCCTTGGCCTGTTTGGCGGGGAATAGAGCGTTGAGCATCCTGCGGAAGAAGTGCGGGAACTCCGCTGGCTCCAGTGTGTCAGGCAGGCCTCTGATTTTGATATTTTTCCAGCGCTTTTTGTCTTCTAGGACTGCTAGAGTTTCTTTGGCTTGTGTCTGGCTTTGTTGTAGGGCCGCCACTTGTCTCTCCAGTGTTTGTATGCGGTTCTCGTGATCCGCGGAGTTCAGTTCGGTGTGTTGCAGACGTGCTGAAACTCCATTGATTTCCTCCCTGAACTGCCCTATGTCGGTCGCTATGTTTCGGCGTAGCTCATCTAATAGGCTCCGCAATGTGTCCTCCGTGACTGGAGGTTTCGCGGCCGGTGAGGGCTTGGGGGGTACAGGTCTGGTAGGTACCTTAGTGTAGTAGTCCACCCCATCTGCCGAGTATTCGTCGCTGGAGGATATTCCGTCGGACATTGGCACCATTTCTGGCCGTCCCGCGGCTTGCGGCCTTCTCAGGAGTTCGCCGATATCGCCCATTGTGGGGGGTCGATCCGCTTTACATTTCTTAGTGCGTCGTCCCATGCCTTCAGCGGTGTTGGTAGCACCGTTTTGCGGGGTTCTGCAATTAAATTCCCGAGGAAAAATGCTTGTTATTTTTGTAGCTCTCGGAGCTCGAGGAGGATGCGTCCTCACAGTATGGCCGCTGGCTCCGCCTCCCTTGTTTTTTTTAAAATACTAATATAGGTAAAACCTACCTGCTTTCCTGCCCAAGTTCTCTTAGCTGCCAAATCATCATCTACTGATGTCACTCCTCTTTGGCTAATAGAGGACTTGAATAAGACAACGGGAGGGAGGGGTACCAGAATTGGACACCTGTCGCCAGCATGCTTTATTTATGTGCCCAGAACTGACATTAGCTTGCCTAAATCTCTTGTCCTGGGCTGGCTAAAGATGCCCAATGATGTAACTCCACCTTTGGCAACAAAGGGGTTAAACTCTGAATGTGCAGCGTTTCACCGCAAAGTGCTGCACATAAATACTCCAGGTGTCATGGCAACTTCAAACCATTAAAGTGGTCATGGTGCCTGGCGTATCCAGTTAATATCCGACTTGAGTCTTTTTTTCAACCTAGATTACTATGCAACAATGTAATCAAATGGTACCTGTAACATGTTGCTACACAATTCAATAAACATATATACTTAATAAGGGAATAGATTGTTTCTAGGAAGGCCTTTTTGATCATTATTATTTATTTTACCTTCTTCTGACTCAACGACAGAAACAAGAGTGATCTAGGTGTTTTTACTTTAATATTTTAAATATTCTACATCTTATATTTCTACTGACTAGACCAGTGGGTCTAGTCAGTAGAGAGAGAAAAAAAAAAAGCGAATGGGGAGAAGTGATTATATCTGCATAAATTCAATAAATTTCAATTCAGTTCTAGCTCTGCTCCAAAAATTGTAATTAGGCATGAATATCACAGATCTTCCTGCAATGTGTAATGTTTACAGTTTAACCAGATCACTAGTAGCACAGGCTGTTCTCCAATTCCTTGGAAATAACGCATGTAACAGTTTGGGATAACACAACTAATTTCCCTTTTCAGTCATTGATGTTTTTGTTTTTAAAAGAAAATATTTTTACAGGCAAATGTGTACTTCCTTTTACTCATTCGTGCTATATGCAAACACTTTCAATATTTGACCTCATTATTCACTCAAAGTGAATCTTACATTTTAGGCTGTGTGTTTTCCATGTGGATGTTTTGGCCTATAATCTAAAATTCACATTAAAGGGAAACTATAGTGCCAGAAAAAAGAAAAAGTTGTTTTCCTCGCACTATAGCACCCCCCTCCCTCGCACCCCTCCTCCGCGTGGTGTCCAGCATGGGGGAACTAATGCGCATGTGCGATGATTGTTTTGGGTAACGCTGGTGTAGCAGATCACCTGGCACCCCGACTGGGTACCTCCGCCTAAGGACCGCTTCCTAGCTGGAACAGGGGACAAACCGCAGCACTTCTGCCCATACATTTTTACAAACCCCCAAAAATACCCCAAAATACAACATATTCCCACAAAGTCGCACCCCTGATAGCCCCGATCAGGGTGAACAACATATCCAAAAATCACCCAGATCGGTTCAGGGATTCAGGAATTTCCAGAAAGTCTTATTTTTGCCCCACCGTGCACATGGTCCCATGCCCAAAACAGTTCCATGCACTCCAAGACAAAACACCGCTGGACAATTTAAGATGGCCTCCACCACATGTTTAAATCTGTTCCAGTTAAAAGTACAAGGGGCAGAAAGAGTACTTTTGCATATGGGTTATCACAGGGCCCATAGTCCCAGGGTAAAAGGCTGGCAAGATAAGAAATTGTGCATTCTCCCAAAAGAGCCACATTAAAGAAATAAAATAAAAAATCTCCAAGTTGGCTATTTTGGGCTTTAAATTTAGAAATTCACTTGTCAATTATCCACAATATCCACTGTTAATAAGCTCTTATGAATAATCTGTATGGATTCTTACAAATGTATTATAGAAATTCTCTCACTTTGCAGCAGATTTTCCCATCACATTCCTCCATTTATCTATATGTTTACAAAATATTACCTTTATTATCCTGCATTTATCCAGATTCCAACTCTTCTGTAGTCTTCAAACAAACCTCACATTCAACAGGGCCATCCAGCTCAAAGTAAGGTAATGAGATATTTTGGGGATTAGAGTCATTGTTTACTTCCACTGTCACCATGCAAAGAGACGGCCAACAATTTTACTTTTCTATGACAAAATACTTCAACAAGGAATATGGTGCAAGCAGAAAGACAACTAGAAGCCAAGGCATCAGTAATTCTATACTTACAAAAACTATTATGTTGTCAGTTTTGGCATGTGGACATGTGGATAAATGTATGATTTAATAATTTTCCTGAAAATTGTACAGTAATGATTCAAGAGCATTCACAGTGACCTATCAAAAAAAAAAAAAAAATTACCTCTGTTCCAACACAGAGGCCAACTTCTCCCTACAGCCCAACCTTCCACGACTGACGACACTCCACCTTGTCAGAAAAGCTGAGAGGTCAGGTGGGGTGGGCAGAAAGGTGCACGTAGCACATAGGTGACAGAGACGAGGGCTGTGCCACCACTGACTGAATGATGCCAGCATGCTGTGCGTGTTGGCATCAGACACCACATTTGCACAGGATTGATATTAGTTAGACTGGAACTCTTGTCTAGGCTGGCTAATGATGCGAAATGACTGTGTCTTAGCAGGACTTACACCTATGGGAATCGAAGGGTTACATCTTCGTATGTGCAGCATTTTATAGAAAAAGCTGCATATGCCAACTCCAGGAACCATGACCACTTCATATCACTGAAGTGGTCATGGTGATTGGAGTAATCCTTTAAAGGAACACTATAGTCACCTAAATTACTTTAGCTAAATAAAGCAGTTTTAGTGTATATATCATTCCCCTGCAATCTCACTGCTCAGTTCACTGTCATTTAGGAGTTAAATCACTTTGTTTCTGTTTATGCAGCCCTAGCCACACCTCCCCTGGCTATGATTGACAGAGCCTGCATGAAAAAAAAACTGGTTTCACTTTCAAACAGATGTAATTTACCTTAAATAATTGTATCTCAATCTCTAAATTGAACTTTAAATCACATACAGGAGGCTCTTGCAGGGTCTAGCAAGCTATTAACATAGCAGGGGATAAGAAAATCTTAATTAAACAGAACTTGCAATAAAGAAAGCCTAAATAGGGCTCTCTTTACAGGAAGTGTTTATGGAAAGCTGTGCAAGTCACATGCAGGGAGGTGTGACTAGGGTTCATAAACAAAGGGATTTAACTCCTAAATGGCAGAGGATTGAGCAGTGAGGCTGCAGGGGCATGTTCTATACACCAAAACTGCTTCATTAAGCTAAAGCTGTTCAGGTGACTATAGTGTCCCTTTAATTTAATTTCACATTTATTGTTTTAATACATTTTTACTACTGCAAAGATCCTGTTTTGGAGTACTTTCAAAGCCAGTTATTGGCACCCTCTACGCTGATCATACAGAGCCTGGTACGGCTCTATACTTGTGAGTGGATATCATCATATTTCTCTTTATCATAATATTATTATACAGATTTCACTATGTATGGCAATGCCTATTTCTTGTAGATTTCTCAAGAAAGAACTGTACGGTTATCATTAGACGCAACTATTGGGAAGTATACCCTTAAAGTGTCACATTGGGTGTTGTATTTGTGTGGTAATTATATTATCACTTATATCTGTTATTTGTATTCGCAAATGAGATGTTTATTAGAGTATTGTTGGTAGTTTACAGTATATGATGCGTGTCTAGCCGAGGAGAATGGAACATCTACTTCTACTGGGAGTTACCCCCACCCAATGTGGAACCCATGTGTAATGATTAAATCACCAAGTGCGGGGAAGGATGTGATGCATAACGTCAAAGCGGATTCCCTCTGTACTCCTGACCTTTGATATAATATCTATGGGCAGATGGTTTTGACATGAGCCCCGAGGTATATGGCGCATACGTGAGCAATTTGCAGTGGGTAGAACTACATATGCCGGTGTTGAAATTAACACAAATTCGTGGGTGAGTACTCAGAAAGTGAGGAAGTGGGGGGGGAGGGGGGTGAAAGGTGATGCAGGGGGCCAACTAATATTGTGTCTTTTAAATGCCAGTTGTGCGCCTTCCTGGAATGTCAACAGCCAATCAGGATTCGGCTGCTTAATCCGTTTCACCTGCACTCGATTTTTCAATATTGCATCCCACGCCTCACTATGAATTTGTGTGTCACTGAAACTTCCGGTATCCCGCGGAACACACCATGCGTTCCACATAGTGATCCAGAAAAGAGTTTTTCTAGTTCATAAGTCCATCAGTGCAATGAAATACATAATAAAACAGAAAAAATATTTCAATAATAGATTAGCTCAAAATAAAATAACACAAGCTCAATGCTAAATAGTACATATGACATGAACTATTTATATTGAAAAACCGTTAATAAAGAATTAGAACTAAAAAATTCCTGTAATAAATCAATTGAAACTCTCCAGATGATTAAAATGTCTATGTATCTTCGCCAGAGTACCAAGTTTGTGCCAAAAGGGTTGTTATTCCAAATATTTAATGTCTCCCAGTTATCCATAAAAATGTTGGCATAACTGGGAGCGAACTTGATAAGGTAGTACCTTTGACTTGTAAATTGAAATCGCCATTAAAAATGAAAAAATTGTGGGTTAAAATTAACTTAATACTTTCTGTGACAGTCCGCCTGGCACCCCGACCGGGTACCTCCATCAATCATTGCTTCCTAGTACTTGCGAGTGCCATAAGCACTGCACTGGAACACCATAACCACTGTAAACCCTACAAACCGCCGCAGCTTGGTTTGAGTCTCGCCGTCCTCCACCCACCCTGGACCCAAGAACAGGATCCAGCTTCCAGTAGGTAGACCTCTTCTAGTCCAGAGAGCATAGCAGGAACAACTCTTACAAGAGCTTAGTGATTATACTCAGGGGAATATAGTGAGTATAGCAATCCCCAGAGTGAATCCCCCAAACATGAGCCTAGACTTCATAAAGGGTGTTTAACACAAGTGTGTTTAATGGAAGCCACAGCTGGCCTTTTATGCAAGTCCCCATGCAAGGGGCACTCCCATTAGGACCTTGTCGGGGACAGGGACACAAAGTTTACAGCCAATAACAATACAGTGACAAAGTGTGACACTCCCATTAGAAACAGTTAATTCCCTCCCCTCTGCCTGTGACATAATTGAGTCAGATACTGTAATAACTCAGTTATCTCCAGGCAGAAAAAACACATAGTCGAACGGAGCCATTCGTGCACAGAGTCAGTGAGTTTATCTGGTTCGGTAGATTATTTCTACTGAACAGCGCTCCGTTCGTGCAATTCTAGTCGAACCTAACTGGAGGTGGAGGTCCCAGTGGTGTTCGTGCCGTAGAATGTCCGATTTTACTTCCATACGCTCTACGACAAAACACCGCTGGACGCGTTCGACTAAACAAGATGGCCGCTGCCCCGTGTTCGACCATACGAGCGGCAACCACCCAGCTGTTTGTCACGGCATGGCCGGGTACTCACCTGCCCCTGGGCGCCTGCACCGCCCTCGTGGCAGAATCACAGTTCTCACCACTCCATGCAGTTCCGGCATTCTGCAGAGGGAGGAGGGGGAGAGCTGCAGATCCATAGGGGAGGAACAGGTCAGGGACCATGGTATAAAACAAGATGGCGCTGAGTCCCTGACCTCTTTATATAACCCCTGTGTGCTCCACCTACTGGTGGGAGGTGGGCGGTCATGTGATCCCAGCCACCTATTTAAATCCAGCACACCTTCCAGTCAGTGCTTGGTTATTTTGCTTATTGCTTTATACCTGCCTATTGCCCTAATTTCCAGATTATGTTCCTGGTTCCTGATCCTTGATTCCTTGGATGATTGCTCCCACCTGCTTTCTGACCTAAATCCAGATTGATTGACTACTTCTGCCTGCTGCCTGAGTGCAATTTGTGTTTACTTTTCCTACTCCTGCTTCCTGGAATTCTTCTATTCATTAGGTCTCCACACCACCACAGAACCTTTGGGACCCTGTCTCCACTTCCAGGTGCTCCTAAGGATCGTGATAGTAAGGGAGTACTGTTCCGCTGCAATTGGGTTCCATAAGCTCCACGAATCTCCACGTGGGTGTGACATAATAACCAAACCGTTTAAATATGGAACCCGCAGGAACAGCTGAGGCCATTACCGCATTAACCCAACAAATGTCGGCCTTAGCCCAAGCTGTTCAGGAGCAATACTGCACTGCTACAGCGTGAACAAAGAAGAGCTCAGTCTGTACCTCTTCCGGACTCGTCCCCTACTGGTGCCCAGATGACGCCTATGTCTTTTGAACCAAATGTCCCTATGCCTGACATATTTACTGGAAAAAAGATTGAACTACGTTTATTCATTACAGCCTGCGAATTACTCTTCACTCTGATGCCAAGTACCTACCCTAGTGACTTTGTGAAGGTTCGTACTACCATCGCTTTACTATCCGGTCAACCCCAGACCTGGGCACACCAACTTTTGCATTTCAATAGCCCACTATTGGATTCATGGGATTCATTTGCTGCAAACATGCACTCGTTATATCATGATCCTGTGAGACCTTCTGCTGCCCGCAGTACCCTCTGTGCCCTCCTGCAAGGGAAAAGACCCGTGGAGGATTATACCACCGATTTCCGGGAGCTAGTGCTGAAACCAGTTATAATGAGACTGGTCTAATAGAGAAATACAGATTGGGTCTGTCTGAGGCCTTAAAAGATGAACTGGCCAGAGTTGGGATACCTACCACTCTGAATGATCTGATCCTCCTGGTCACCCAATTAGACCGCCGCTTCCATGAATGGAGAAGCGAGAGACAAACTCCAGCTAATACCCGGCCACTGGATTTATCAGGCTCTGTGGTTTCTTCTTCTTCCTCCTCTGAAGAACCCATGCAAATAGGCATGGTCCGCCACCCTCTAACTGAAGAAGAACGCAAGAGACGCCGCTCTCAAGGACTCTGTCTCTACTGTGGAAAGGCGGATCAACTATGGTCCTGCCCAGTTCAACCCAACACCTCACCTGGTAAGAATATTATAGCTCCTTCCACTTGGACTCCTACTGTTCCACCGGCCTCCTCTTATCTCTCTGTTTTTCTCTCTCTCCAGTGGGGAAATAGAGATCCTCCAGTCACAGCCTTCATCGACTCAGGACCCAGCGGCTGTTTTATAGATCAAACGCTGGTGCAGACCCATCATCTTCCCATGCGACGGAAGGCTCATCCCTTATCACTATATGTTGTGGATGGTATTCCTATTAAAACAGGACCTGTACTGTATGAAACAGGTCCCATTTGCCTCCTCCTTGGCCAACACAAAGAGACTATTAATCTTAATATTTTGCCCTCACCCATGTTTCCACTCATTTTCGGTCTTCCATGGCTCCGCACCCACAACCCGGTGATAAACTGGTTCAAGGGCAGTTTAACTTTTCCTTCCACCTTTTGCACCACCACTTGCTTGAACAAAACACACATACATCTGCTCACTATAACCACTGACCACTCTGCCAGACAAATATAAAGAATTCCAAGATGTCTTCAGCAAAAGAAATGCAGAACAATTACCCCCGAGACAGCCATATGACTGTCCAATCGAACTACTCCCTAATGCACCCATTCCCTGTGGATGTTTTTTCCCTCTCTCTGAAGCAGAGCACAACCATCTGAAGGAGTCAATTTCTGAAAACATGGCCAAAGGATTTATTAGATCTTCGTCATCCCCAGCAGGAGCAGGTATTTTCTTTGTTGGCAAAAAAGACGGAGGCCTGCGTGTAGATTATCGTGCTCTAAATGATATTACTATCAGAAACCGATATCCTCTACCTCTGATACCCGAACTCTGATACCCGAACAGATTAAGGGAAGCAAAGAAATTCACAAAATTAGATCTACGAGGTGCAAATAACCTGGTCCATATCCGTAAAAACGATGAATGGAAAACAGCCTTCACAACACGGTATGAGCACTTTAAAGATCTCGTCATGCCCTTTGGGCTTTGCAATGCCCCAGCCACATTCCAGCATTTCCTAAATGACGTATTCTGCGATATACTAGATTCCTTCATCGTAATCTATTTAGATGACATCCTAGTCTTCTCCTCCTCTCCTGCTGAACACAACAAATATATGAGGAAGGTACTTCTCCGCCTTCGTGAACATGGACTCTACGCTAAATTGGAAAAATTTATTTTCGATTCAGAATCCGTAGAGTTCCTGGGATACGTAATCACCCCTGGGCAAATCCAAAGTCACCGCTGTCTTAGATTGGCCAACACCTAAAGATAAAATGTCCGTACAGCGATTCATGGGATTCGCCAATTTCTACAGGCATTTCATCAGAGGCTTTTCCCAAGTATGTTCTCCCATAACAGCCTTAACCAAAAAACAGGAACGGTTTACATGGACTACCCAAGCTCAAGATGCCTTTACAAAGTTAAACTAACTTTTTACCCAAGCACCTAACCTCATACAATCCGATACTACTAAGGCTTTCTTCCTTGAGGTAGACGCCTGCAACATTGCCATTGGAGGAATTATTTTCCAAAGAAGCCAGAAAGATGACCAACTACATCCCGTGGCCTTTTACTCTCGTAAACTATCGCCAGCAGAAAAGAACTACGATGTAGGTGAGCGAGAACTTCTTGCTGTCAAGAGTACTTTAGAAGAATGGCACCACCTACTTAAGGGAGATCCTGTACCCATCACAGTATTCACAGATCATCGCAACTTAGAATATCTCTGTGCTGCCAAGAGATTACGTCCACATCAAGATCGCTGGGCTTTATTTTTCTCCAGATTCAACCTACAGATTACCTACCACCCTGGATCAAAAAATAAAAAACGTGTACATGAAAAAACGGACCCAACAGATCCTATCCAAGATACTAATTTGTCCCCGCATCAGTTTCTAGCTATAGAGGTCTCACTCCCAGACCGTATACGAAATCTAGCGGTCCAACCACCTACCACTACTCCTCCTTTAATCCAGAAACATGGACTATGGTATCATGATGAACAGCTGTATGTACGACCCTCACTCCAGTCCGAGGTAATCAGCCAGTTCCATGACACCCTCTTAGCTGGTCAAGGCGGGGTCTTCCAAACCCTTGAAAGCATTAGCCATTATTATTGGTGGCCTTATATCAAGACGGACATCAGGGACTATGTCCTCTCATGCAACATATGTGCCTGATCAAAAACTCCAAAGATAAAACCAGTGGGTCTTACAACCCCCTACAGTTCCCCAGGGACCATGGACTGACATAGCCATGGATTTCATTGTGGATATACCTCTATCACACAAACACAACACCACCATGGTGGTCGTGGATAGATTCATGAAAATGGCACATTTCATTCCCTCCATCAGAATTCCATCCGCTGCCAAGACTGCTGCCTTATTCCTACAAAATGTATTCCTTAAACATGGATTGCCTCAAACCATCATCACTGATCATGGTACCCAATTCACCTCCCATTTTTGGACACATTTTTGATTCAACGCTGTTTATCCTCAGCTTACCCTCAAACCAACGGCCAAACGGAATGCACCAATCAAACCTTAGAACAGTATCTTCGCTGTTTCACTACGTATCTCCAGGACGATTGGCTGTCTTTACTACCCACCACAGAATTCTCCTACAACAACCACATACATCATTCTATCAAGATGACACCATTTTTTGCAAACCATGGTCTCCATCCATGTGCCATTCCTGAACTCCCTTGTCCTAACACAGTGCCCGATGTACCCTCACGTCTGAACAGACTCAGATAGCAAAGACAAACCTAAAAATAGCACAACAACGCTACAAAGGATATGCTGACAAAAGGGGACAAAGTCTGGCTATCCACACAACATTTGTGTTTGTCCTGTCCTTCACGGAAACTGGGACCACGCTACATTGGTCCCTTCACTGTAACCGAGACCATATCTCCTGTAGCTGTCCGTCTCGATCTTCCTTCCACCTATCGGTTACATCCGGTTTTCCATGTATCCCTCCTAAAACCATGGAAACCCGACCGATTCTCTTCCCGTAATGTTGCTCCACCTGCTCCAGTGGTTGTTGATGGTTCCAATGAATATGAGGTTTAAGAGATCCTCGACTCCAGACAACATAGGGGTGTCTTGTACTATCTCATCCACTGGAAACGCTATAATCCAGAGGAACAATCTTGGGAGCCGGCCAGGAGTGTCCATGCACCTGCCAAGATTAGAGCCTTTCACAGAAGACACCCTGGTCGGCCAACCCTGTTTCGCGCCCTGAGATCGCGTCTAGGGAGGGGGCTCTGTCACGGCACGGCTGGGTACTCCCCTACCCCTGGGCACCCGCGCAGCCCTCGTGGCAGAATCGCAGTTCTCACCACTCCATGCGGTCCTGGCGTTCTGCACAGGGAGGAGGAGGAGAGCTGCAGGACCATAGGGTAGAGACAGGTCAGGGACCATGGTATAAAACAAGATGGCGCTGAGTCCCTGACCTCTTTATATAACCCCTGTGTGCTCCACCTACGGGTGGGAGGTGGGTGGTCATGTGATCCCAGCCACCTATTTAAACCTAGCACACCTTCCAGTGAGTGGTTATTTTGCTTATTGCTTTATACCTGCCTATTGCCCTAATTTCCAGCTTATGTTCCAGGTTCGTATTCCTTGGATAATTGCTCCCGCCTGCTTCCTGACCTAAATCCAGATTGATCAACTACTTCTGCCTGCTGCCTGAGTGAAATTTTTGTTTACTTTTCCTGCTCCTGCTTCCTGGAATTCTTCTATTTATTAAAGGCCTCCATGCCACCACAGACCCTTTGGGACCCTGTCTCCACTTCCAGGTGCTCCTAAGGGTCGTGAAAGTAAGGGAATGCTGTTCTGCTGCAATTGGGTTCTATCAGCTCCACGAATCTCCACGTGGGTGTGACACCGTTTGTCAATTTGGGTGCGGTTAACTCCCAGCCTGGGAGGTAAATAAGCTGCACACTCCACTTGCGTGTGGTCGGACTGTTCGGTTGTTTGTTCCATAAACGCTCACCATGAGTATAATCCATTCGGTAGCCCCATATACTGAACCATAGAGGGGAAAGGGCATGAACAAAGCCTTTCAACAGTCCTGAAGCCAGGTCTAATACATGCTAAGTGATTATACTCAGGGGAGTATTGTGATTATAGCAATACCCAGAGTGAATGTAGTTCTCCAATGCCCCATTCATGAGCCTAGACTTCCTGAAGGGTAAAACAAGTGTGTTTAATGGAAGCCACAGCTGGCCTTTTATGCAAGTCCCCATGCAAGGGGCACTCCCATATGGACCTTGTCGGGGACAGGGACACAAAGTTTACAGCCAAAACCAATACAGTGACAAAGTGTGACACTCCCATTACAAACAGATAATTCCCTCCTCTCAGCCTGTGAGATAATTGAGTCAGATTTAAAAAAAAAACAACATTTTACAAAGTCTTGGGGCAAGAGGCTGGCAAACAGGCCCCTCCAAAAACTCGTGGCAAACTCACAGGAAACTGGGAGTTTGTCACACATCTTCCCTTCCAGGGGGAGACTAACCAGGTACCTGACCTCCTGTCAGTCAGTACTTGAGTAAGTTGAGTATCCACCCAACACAGCGCTGCGGAATCTGTGTGCGCTTTATAAATAGCAGTAATAAATAAGCAAATCCTAGACCTGGTGACTGCTGTAGTCCATCTCTGTCCTGTATGTTCCCAGCGATCAAGGTGGCATTTGGTACTCCTGGTCTCCCTTGGCATGGAGTTGTAGGTACTTGATGGGCAGAGACCAACTGCGCTCTGCCTAGGTGCCCGCGCTTTTGCTGGGAAGATGCCAGGAAGCCTTCTCGGGACGACAGCCCCAGCTGCTGATGGGTAGGACAGACCGTCTCCATTCCCTGTATCTTTCCCTGTGGTTGGGGAGCGGGACCGACTGTCTCCTCCCAAGGTGTGCCTAGCTGCCGCTGGGGAGAGAGGGTGATATGCTTCTCTCCCTGTAATGCACACTGTCGCTGGAGAGTGAGACCGACCGTCTCCACCCCCACTGCTGCTTGCTTCTGCTGGGATGAAGGACCGACAATCTTCTCTCCCGGTTACTCCGGCTGCCACTGGTTTGAGAGACCAGTTGTCTCTTCTCCCTTTACCCCCTACTGCCGCTCGGGAGTCAGACCGACTGTCGCAACTCCCAGTAACGCTGCCTGGTGCTGAACTGTTGGCTGCTGCTGGGATGAGGGACCGACAATCTCCTCTCCCTGTGCTCGGTAGTGAGACCAACTATATCCACTCCCAGGGATGCTTGCTGCTGCTGGGATGAGGGACTGACAATCTCCTCTCCTGGTAACACTCCCTGCTGCTGGGGTCGGATGGTGCAGAGCATGTGTTGGTAGTCCTGCTCCAGCTCCCACTCTATAGTAACCAGGTGGATGAGGTCTCGTTTAAGCTTCTAGGCATGGCAGCATCTTTTCCCGGTAACAATAAATTGTCCAGAACCGTGTTTCCTCTGGGCTCCCAAAGTCATCGTCCTCCTCCATGGCCCTTAACAACAGACCAGGGCCATCCTAGCTCTTCCACTCCGGCTGAACGCTCCCCGACACCCAAGGGTCTTGCTGGACTGCGTACCACCACAGCCAGGGCCGGATTAACATAGGGGCTGATGGAGCTGCAGCTCCAGGCCCAGGCCCATGGAATAGGCCCATTGAAAAAAAAATGTAAAAAAAATTTTTTTTTTTACATTTTTTTTTTTTTTTTTACACACACACTACTCTTAGGTTTGCCACCTGACTGGTATTTTACTGGCACAGCCGGTATGTGAGACTGCCTGGTCGTGCTGGTATTGCAGTAATACTGGCAATACAAATGCAGGTATTTTTCTCAGAATAAGTGGAGATTACTCTGCAATACCAGCACCGGCCAGTAGGGGTCACTGTGTGTGGAGAGAGGCAGGGATAGGAATATAATACCTAGACGCCGCATTGACCTCGGGGGGCCATGAAATGCGGGCGCAATTTTGGGCCGGTCACCCGGTGTGGTATTATATGTCTATATATTGGGACTTCTGTCCCTAATTTTTTTTAATTTACTTTGCCTTAGTGACAAATCTCACTTTAGTAAATAGTGATGTGATTGTTTGTTCTCCTATTCTCTTTATGCTATCTCCATGCGGACTTCAAAGTGCAAAAGACAGAGCTCACAATAATAAAGAGTTGTAAATATCTACATTTTATTTTGCACAGTTCCAAAATCCATATTAGTTAAAAATAGGTGAAAAGTAAATACATTACACATCAGGCAAAGACCCAGTCCCAGTTTAAAACATGTATATTAAGATGATAGATTGCGGGGTTAGTTCACTAAACTTATAATTTTAGCAAACCTAAATCCAAATGCAACACATAGTTTCAATCTGTAAATTCAAATAATTTCAATGTATTGAGTAAACTTAGTCAATAACGTAAATAACCACAGAGGTCTTAAAGCAGCAAATGTCAGTTAATTTTATTTAATATCCCAGGATTAAACATCATGCTACTGGATCTATACACCCTCCAGGTGGATTTTAAGACTAACCATGTTTACTTTGAGGACCTTGCTCTGCAGATCATAGACATATATATTTTATATATGTCTATGCTGCAGATCACACTGTGACCGATCCAATATGGCGGCCCCGCGGCTCATCAGCGCCAATAGGAAGTAGCAGTCAATGCGGCGTCTAGTATTTTATGTTTATGCATATCCCTGCCTCTCTGTACTACTCACTGATCCGTGGGGACCAGCAACACAGCACAGAGTCCAGACAGCAGCTCTATAGCTCAGATAAGTGAGGGATAGGGGGAAAGGCAGCAGGGACACATGGGGACACTGAGACACTAGGGAACATCAAAATTCAAATTCTTTGGACAGACATGCCCCCTTTTTGGGCATGTTCTCCCCTTTTGGCAGGTCTGGTTAAGTGATTCGCACCAGTGGCCACCCTTTTACCCCGCCCATTGACTGCCTGCTTCACTGGACACTGCTGTTAAGGGTTATGGATTTAATTGAAAGATGAAAGATATAAATTAGAGAGAGATTAGCATAGAGTATGTGTTTTCTTATAGCTGCATCCTATGAGTTTCCCTCCAGCACCATCTCCATCAGATACATGACGCTTGGGAGGTATGATTGTTTTAATGTTTTTGGTCGATAAGATTCCGTAATTAGGCCCATCACAATTGTCAGCACCAGGCCCAGTGTGCTCTTAATCCGGCCCTGACCACAGCCCCCGGTACGAGTCATCGAGCATCATCTCTCTCTTGACCATGAACTCAAGGTGCCCTACCCACTCCATCAAGGGTTGCTCTCCCAGGATCACCATCCGTTGGGTCACTTATTCCTGCCAGCGGTGTGCTGTACTTGGAAGCTTCTTTTTCCGCTGAAGCTGTGCTACCTCCATGGACTCCTGCCAGAGGTCCCGCATTACAAATTCTCTAAAGTTCAGCTCCTCCTCAGCTGAAACAGGGCTATACTCCTGAGCCAGTGCGTCTTGTAATCTCCACTGGAACTCCTCTTCATATGGGGACGCTGACAAGGGGCCAGCTCGCTCCATCTCCTGAGTTCCTCCGCAACCGGGGCGCTGCATGAATGCTAGCATTGCCCTCAATTATAAATCCATATGATACTGGTGTCTCCAGAATGCTTCTCCTCACTAGGAAGCCATTCCTCCACTGCCACCAAATGTGACGGTCCGCCTGGCACCCTGACTGGGTACCTCCGTCAATTCCTGCTTCCTAGTACTTGAGAGAACCATAAGCACTGCACTGGAACACCATAACCACCGTAAACCCCACGAACGGCCACAGGTTGGTTGGAGTCTCGCCGTCCTCCACCCACCCTGGACCCAAGAACAGGATCCAGCTTCCAGTGGGTAGACCTCTTCTAGTCCAGAGAACATAGCAGGAACAGCTCTTAGTGCTTAGTGATTATACTCAGGGGAGTATAGTGATTATAGCAATCCCCAGAGTGAATGTAGTTCTCCAATGCCCCAAACATGAGCCTAGACTTCATGAAGGGTAAAACAAGGGTGTTTAATGGAAGCCACAGCTGGCCTTTTATGCAAGTCCCCATGCAAGGGGCACTCCCACATGGACCTTGTCGGGGACAGGGACACAAAGTTTACAGCCAATAACAATACAGTGACAAAGTGTGACACTCCCATTACAAACCGATAATTCCCTCCTCTCAGCCTGAGAGATAATTGAGTCAGATAAAAAAAAAATATATATATTTTACAAAGTCTCATAAGTACTCCAAAACACAAAACATCCCCATAAATGTCACAATCCCCTGATAGCCCTGTTCTGGGTGAACAACATATCCAAATCACCCAAATCAGAGCAGAGGTTCAGGAATTCCCTGGAAGTCTCTTTTTGACCGACTGCACGCATGGCTTCATGCCCAAAATAGTTCCAGAGAATTAGGCTGTGCCGCCGGCCTATTTCAATAGTCAAAGTAACGTTCAAATAGTCGAACTGAGCAGTTCGTGCACAGAGTCTGGTTCGGTAGATTATTTCTACCATACTGAGCTCTGTTGTGCAATTCTAGTCGAACCTAACTGGAGGTGGAAGTCCCAGTGATGTTCGTGCCGTTGAGTGTCTGATTTTAGTTCCATGCGCTCAACGACAAAACACCGCTGGATACATTCGACTAAACAAGATGGCCGCCGCCACGTGTTCATCAATTTGGCTGCGGTTAACTCCGAGCCTGGATTTAAGCTACACACTCCACTTGAGTGTGGTCCGACTGTTCGGTTGTTTGTTCGGTAAATGCATACTAGAAGTATAATCCATTAGGTAGCCCCATATACTTAACTGTAGAGGGGAAAGGGCATGAACAAAGCCTTTCCACAGTCCTGAAGCCAGGTCTAATACATGGGCCATTGTCCTGGGGCAAGAGGCTGGCAAACAGGCCCCTCCAAAAACTTGTGGCAAACTCACAGGAAACGGGGAGTTTGTCACACTTTTCAATAAAAATTTGCTGGAAAGGGGAGAGACACTACTATCTAGGTCCAAAACACATTGGATGGTCAAAAGGCCCTTCTTATAATCTATAATGGTATAGAGAGAGGTGATGTCCAGAGTTGCCCATACATAGTCATCCCTCCACTCAATACTGTCCAACTCTTGTAACAGGTTCTTAGTATCTTTAAGATAGGATTTCGCGCCTTGGGTGTATTTTGGAGAGAGAAATCTATGAACTCGGACAACATGGATGTCAGTGAATCCACACCACTAATAACTGGTCATCCTTGAGGTTGTTAAGTTGACTTGTGCACTTTGGGAAGAAAGTAAAACGTGGAAATTCTCAGAAAATCTAAAAATAGAAAAGAGAATAAATTCTCACCTAACACATCTTTACTTTTCTAATCTAAAAAGAAAAGTTCTTTTAGTGTTTGATTAAATTTTGAATTTGGAAGTTTTATGTATGAACACTAGTCTCCAAGGAATCGGTATGATTCTTTTAAATAGTAGTGAGTGGGCATAATGACTGTTCTTCCCCCCTCTTAATGACGATATCATCTCTGCCTGTAAGATTTTTAAAAATTTAGTTTTCCTTTCTAGTAAAATTAAAATTGACGTTCTTCATTTTATGCTTAGAACCCCTAGTAAGTCACATTAAACAGCAGGCTCAAATTACAGGGCTAAATACTCCAGCGGGCCCACAAAAAATAGCGTTCTTTGCGGACGATGTGCTGCTGTTTCTCACACAATCAGAGACATCAATCCCGATACTAATGCAGTTACTAAATTAATGCGGGATAGTATCATACTACAAAAATAATAGTAAGGCCTATTGGCCTCCCCTTCGACGTTAGTCGGGAACTACAATCACTTCACTCCTTCGACTGGAGAAAAACAGCACAATATTTGGGCATAAACTTGACAAAAACGGACACACAACTCATTAAAGAGAACCATGTCCCACTTATCCACAAACTCCAGACGATGCTGGATAAATGGCAGGACCTGGAGATCTGGTGAATGGGACGCATCAACACTATCAAAATGATGGCCCTACCACACTTGCTATACCTATTTTGCACTATTCCCATACAATTACCTGATACTCTAGTAAAGAAATTTCAGTCTCTGTGCATATATTTGGAAGAAAAAACCTCAGCGAATAGCCAGACGACTTACATGGCTACCAATGCACTTGGGACTTGGAATTCCTAATGTTCAAACATTAGCATTGGCGCAGGGGGTGGAAGTCCAACCCGCTGCTGTGGCTATCCTTGGAGAGTGCCTGCATAGCCCCCAAGACTCTAGACCACCTACTGTGGACGTTCTCAGGGATGGCAGGCAATACAAACCTTGCAGCACCACATTCTTAATATGCAGTTGGAGTAGATGGGCTAAAAGCCTGATAAGACCAGGGGATCTCCTCTACTTTGCACCTATAACAACACTCAACACTATAGCCAGGGATCTCCCATTGGGACCATGAGGGAGGGCTAACAGCCATCAGTCACTTATACACAGAAACAGGTCTAAAACATTTCCAAGACATACAAAGAGAGTTCTCTCTCCCATTTAAGGAGTTATTTACGTACCTTAGAGTTAAGAACCGAACACATTCAGTCAAAATACAATACTGCACCCCTCAACGACGTGGATAAAACTGATAAACACCCATACATAAAGATGTGGGAACATGACCTTGGTACAACGTTTCCCCTGCCCCTGTGGCTACAAACGCTAAAAATGACACGAACATCCTCTAACAGCCTCATGCATTGGGAGTCATACTGTAAATTGCTAATGCGTTGGTACTTGGTCCCTGCCAGGTTAGCCAAGATATACCCCACAACATCTTCCTCATGCTGGCGATGTAGCCAGCAGGAGGGCACCTTAAAACATATCTTTTGGGACTGCCCCAATCTGACACCATTCTGGGTGCAAATGAAAGGAAGGATCCACGCATTGACCTTTGTAAACTCCCCTCTTTGTCCAGAATGCTTCCTACTGCATTTATCTCCAGAAATCATGACCTCTCAGCATAAAACGGTGATATGCCACATCCTCTTAGCCGCCAAAATTAGCATAGCTAACCACTGGAAAAGTAATATGGTCCCCTCTCTATCTTAAATATGGAATAGAGTACGTACCACGTATGACTATGAACAAAACATTTTTTTATTTTTGTATTACATTTTTGAGTCTTTGATTACCATTTTTGAAAAGGTTTCTACTTGGCTGCCTTTATCATTTGGGCAAAACGTTGATTTGGCCTTGAAAGGTATTTCATCTAATTCATGACCAATTGGATTTAATAGTGGTCTATTAAAACCTAATTATTTTGTTGGCAAAAAAAATCTCTTTAAGGACAACTTGCATATACATTTGTTAACATCTATAAAAAAAATTTAAAGAATTCGTCAGGACGTTAGGGGCAATTTTTTACAATTTATTTATTTAATTTTGATTAATTTCAAAGTTTGAAAACAGATCATATCATACGTCATACATGAAGATATCCTACAAGAAGAAATGTATACATTGGTTACAAAGTAGTGGCAGAAACTCCATATTACATATACAATTAAACATTTTGCTGAAAATGTAGGGCACAGCTGGCTATTAAAGTTATAATGCCTACTCTGGCTTCTCATGGAAATTTTGTTTCTGACTCCAGCCTCCGTTACCCCTCATTCGAATCCCATGTAGACTGGTATCAACACCTATGAGTCGGTTACATGGTATATTCTACATTGTTTGTCATTATTAATGCTGTTTTGTGGTCTGCCCATCTCTACTCTTCTCATGTCCGAGAAATGGTTAAGTAAAAACAGTACACACAATAAACAGGATTCCATGGTACATGTAGGAATAACACAGCGAGAATCATGTTTCATAAAGAACGAAACAAAACAAAATAAAAAATTATCCCTGACTAAGAGGTCATGTCAGAGTGCTCGGTCCCAGCCTGTCCCTTCTCCCGCCGAGGGCCGTACCGTTATCTTGTTGGCTAAAGAAGGAAGGAAAGGGGGGAGGAGGGGTGTAAACAGAGTTAACCAAAGAACCATTCAAGTGGTTAGATAGACAGTGTTGTAGAATTGTGTCTCATGAAGGTCACCCAAGGTTCCCATGTAGTGGCATATGAGGCATATTTGTCAGAAAGGGATGCATTAATCTCTTCCATCGTTCTAATGGATTCTACCCTCTGTATCCATTCTCTAGGTGATAGGGGCATTGCAGCCTTCCAGTTATCCGGAATTAGTAGATTAGCTGTGGTTAAGTGGAGAATCAAGGTTTTTGTTGGGTTTGGGCAGCAGACGAGGGCTCAAGAGAAACAATAGGGTCTGTTGTAAACTTATTCCAGTCACCACTTATCATTGCCACCACCAGTTTCCGGTATGTTTGGATTTTGGGGCATAGCCACCATATGTGAGCTGAGGTACCTCCCGGTTGTTGACATCTCCAGCATTTGTCTATAGTATTTGGAAACAGATTGTGAAGTTTGGCTGGAGAATAGTGCCATCTAGAGATTATCTTATAGTTACTGTCTTGTATGGAATTGCTGATTGATGTCTTGTGTATGTTAAGAAAAATCATCTCCCATTCCTTAGCGGTGAGGGTAATGTTAAGTTCCTGCGTCCATGTGCTAGTAATGTGAGGTAATGTCAGCTTGATGTCATCCTGTAGTAGTTTATACATCATTGATAACTGTTTATGTTTCAGTATACATGTTTCACAGTATGTTTCAAATGTCGTGAAAGTTCTACCTCCAGATAGGAGCTTATCAGTAGTGCACATGAAATGTGTTAATTTATGGTATCGATATGACTTAAGAGCAGAGTGTCTGTCTGTGGTTGTGAGTGTATCCATGAGTGAGTGTATGATATTGGCTCCATCTAAGACTGATGCCAATCTAAGGCAATGTGTTTTCTGCAGTGTGTGAATAAAATCAAAAGCTTGACTATGTAGACCAGGGGGGAATAATGGATTGGAAGTCAGAGGGTTTAGAGGAGAGGGTGAAAGCACCCCTTGTTTGTTTCCAAAGCTGCAGAGTGGGAGAGATTGTGGGATGGGACATGTGGCCCTCCAGTAGGAACTCATTACCAGAGTGGTGCCATGGAATTATGTAAAGTGGAGTTTTGAAGCAGAAACTCTCCAACAGTACCCACTGTGTTTAAGGGTCTGGGTTCGTCCATTCATAAACCCTAGTCAGCATATTCGCTCTATAGTATTGGTAAATGTTTGGCATGCCTCGCCCTCCCTGTGATTTAGCCCTCGTCAATATATCAAATGAGAGTCTCGGGTGACTATTAGCCCTCACAAATCTGGTAAATATTTGTTTAGTTTTGTTGAAGAAAGATTTGGGAATATGGATGGGAAGTGTCTGTGTCAGGTATAGGAGTTTTGGGAGGAAATTCATTTTTAGAATGTTTCTCCTGCCCAGCCAGCTAAATTGTGGTTTGTGCCACATCGAGGGGCAAATTTTAACCCCTTGTCTAATACGCTTATTTCTTCTAGGCTTAGTTTTGCGTCTGAAATGATAATGATACCTTTATTTAATGCCAAATCATTTAAACTTCCTCTATTATTTCTCCACTCACAGGTCTTCTTTTCCCTGGAGTGTTCCAATCTCCTAGTGGGGCAAAATTATTTGTAATGTCTGGGTTATTTCTTTCCTTTTCTTGTTGTAGTGACCTTGATCTAAAAATGTATTGGAGTGATAATGATTGAGTTTCGTTTTTGGATTATATTACCTAGATTTATTAATTTCTCTATTAGACCTATGTGGGGTGTTGGCGATTGGTTAGTTTTGGGTGAAAGATCGATCTTTCATTTCATGTGAGGATTCTCTATTAAAAGAAGATTGAACAATTGGATTAAAACCCCCATTAGCTCTTTATTGGGTTCTATTGGGCATCTTAGTGATGGAGTGGACATTATTTTCTGTCACTTTTATCCCTGATATTTTTTATTTCTGCTATTTTCTCATCTATTCTATTTACTTTATCTAAAACAATATTCTCTTTTTGAAATCTTTGAGACAAAAATCTATTTCCATTTTGTTCTAATTCCTTGGCCAAGTCTTTTAAATTATCCTTCAAATTCAATTATTATTTCCATTAGTATTATGGAGCATTTTTCCATCTTCATCTTCCTAATTGACCAGTCAGTACATTTGCTTCCTCTACTCTTCTGGATCCCAATCAAACTACTTACAACTAACCTACAAAAACCTTACTAATTCCACTACATCTCTTTACTCGAAATTCCCTTCCCTTTGCAAGCAATCGTGTACAGTCATCGGCTCATTTCTGCACTACAAGTTCTCTTCAGGAGTTTTCAAAGGCTTCCACATTCTATGGCATTCACTACCATGTGCCATAACTTTCCCCTAGCCTCCAGTCCTTTAAGAAGTCACTAAAAACACACCACTTTAGGAAAGCCTACTATCATTCTAGGTGATGCTTCTCTCATTACAATTGCCCTCCTCAGTTCAATTATTTCCATAACCCAGTTTACTCTCACCTCACAATGTTCAATTCTTCCACACACCACTTGTATGAACTGGTTTTGGCGAAGGCATCTTATTCATTAATCCTCACTCCCCTCTGACAAGTGGCTTTTCCGGTCAAGTTTCTTTACCTCTTCATAATTTTTGTAGTTAATTTGAGTAAAGCCTTCTTCACCTCTTGGCTTTGTTAGTATTCCATAATTACATGTTGCCAAAAAACAACACAATTCTAGAATTGTAAAGAGCTGCAAAATGTGTAGGAGCTAAATAAATGCTAATAATAAATATTCTGTGTATAATGTGAAATGCATTAAGTTTATGCTGGACTTTGAGAAAGCACTTCACATTCTGAATTCTGCACACTTGCTGTCTTTGATAAGTGTAGCACACTTTGCTACTTTATTTTTTTCCCTGAGGAGGGACAGTTGGACAATGGAAAGCATTTTCAAATGTATAGGAATATGAAATCTTTTGTAAAAAATCTATGAGCATAAGCCTGACACTGAATTGAGAGAAGCAATCAGCAGAAATCAGTGGCAAGTGGTGAAGTTTAAAGATGGTGGGGCAATATCCCCATTACTTTTTGGGCTCTACCCACTTAACCCTATGAGACGACATGTTTTGTTCAAGATCATTTGCATTTCCCATCACATCCCCTAACTGAAACCTAAACTGAGAAATACACTGGGTGAGATTTACCGATGTGATGCTTCAAAAACAATTAAGCAATAGTGCTCTATTCTCCCACCACTGTGACTTTATAGAATTTGGTGAATTGCAGATGAACACAAAGAGACCACAAGTAAAAATAGGCCAAGGCATTTGGACCCAGTGAAACAGTCAAGATTTGGGACCGATGTTATAATGTAAGTTGACGTTCCTCTGGGAAATACAGAACGTGACATTTTAGAAGGTTTTTCATTTATTGAATATAAATACTTCACTTGCAGTTAATACAGTGAACACTATAATGGAATAAAGCATAGTCACATTGGCATCCAGACATTTTTGTTACCAGTCAGTGATAAACTTTTTAAAAGGACCACTATAGGCACCCAGACCACTTCAGCTCAATGAAGTGGTCTGAGTGCCAGGTACATCTAGGGTTAACCCTGCATTTGTAAACATAGCAGTTTCAGAGAAACTGCTAGGTTTACATTAGGGTTAATCCAGCCTCTAGTGGCTGTCTCATTGACAGCCACTAGAGGCGCTTCCTACTGTGAAAAATCAGTGAGAAGACGCTGCCGTCCATTGGAAAGCATTGAGAAATGCTTTCCAATGGACTGATTGAATGCGTGCGCGGCTCTTGCCGTGCATGCGCATTCGGCGGATGACGTCGGAAGAGGGAGGAGAGTCCCCAGCACTGAAGGAGTCAGTCGCTGGCGAAAGGCAAGTGTTTAACCCCTCTTGAGCCCAGCGGGAGGGGGACCCAAAGACCCTATAGTACCAGGAAAACTAGTTTGTTTTCCTGGCACTATAGTGGTCCTTTAAGCAATCAAAACACTAGGGCTTTTTTAGGCAACTTGAGGGTAGGCACTTCCTTTTGGACTGTTGCATTAATTTATTTTTTTTTATATTTAAAAACATACATTTAGTGCAGCATTTATAGTGTAAAATGTTCCAGCACTTAGCTGAAGGAGTTACAAACATGACTGAGTAATATAAACTTGGCTGTTAAAGTGTAATTATAGCATATTTCCATTGCTATAATACTCAAATGTTTAGGTTCTGCCCCTCCGACCCCTTTTACCTTTGTAGTGACTGTCTCTGCGCTGCCATCCAGTCTCCTGGCTGAGATCAATCTCAGGTTAGTGCGCATGTGTGGCAATATGTCAAGCTCCGCCAATCAAATGGTCTCTGAGACCAGCTAATAGAGAAATCCACTTTTCACTATATTTCTGCTTGTGTATCTTTTGTGGCTATCAGTGTGACAGCTACTAGATTAATTTAAAACCTGCAATGTACACATTGCTAATCCCACAGAATGCCAATGTTTTAGTTGCTGGCTTGAACAGGCAAGGAAGATAGCACCCAGACCACTTCATTGAGATAAAGCTGTCTGGGTGTCTATAGTGTTCCTTTAATTGCCAATTTATATGAAGTGATTGGCAGCTACACCCGAAAGGGTAAACTGAACCATAGAAAATATACTTTTCAATCATTCACCACCAATATTCAAGTAGTAATACTGAAAGAAAATTCAATGAAGGAATTTATATGAATAGTACTTGGATACAATAAACCTCTCTCTTTTATTCCAGCTGGAGTAGCGCTGCAAGAGATTTTTGTACAATAAATCCCCTTTTACCACGTAACAGATTTAATACGCACTAGGTTTGTATTATCTGTTCATTTCACTCTAGCACACACAAAATATTACATTTAGTAGTTTGCTGCAATTCATAGAAGAATCATTTGAAACAGTGATCAGTGAAATCAAATTTGCTGTATTTGGTTACTGCCAGTCAGAAAACCATGTAAAAGCGAGTCGGTATACTACAATGGTGGTGTAAAGTAATGCAAGAACATTAATTCAAGAGCAGTATATTGGGCTTTTTTCTGAGGTTTCACAAATCACCCTGTTTATTTAAGTATTAAGCATGCTATAATTTTGTTATAAGTAAATCAGCTTTTCTTGGAGCACTCTTTGCGTTCAGTTTGAAAGTCATTGTAACCCATTTACTATGCTATTAGAATATAGAGGGAAAAAAGGTGTACAGAGATATCTTAACTATTGTCCAAGGGCCTAGTTACATCGGACACGTGACTTGGGCAGCTTGGAAACCCTGTTCAGAATGGTCCAATGTCAATTCTGTAATTCTGTGCAAAAAATACATTATGTTAGCTACAGATGTAATGAATTTCTCCAGGTCTTGGAAGACTATCGCCTGGTGCTCGATTCAGGATAAGATTTTTTTTTTTTTTTTTTACTATAAAAAAAAAATTACACTTACAATAATTAAGTTAAAGCAAGCCTTTAACAATGATCGATGAGATGGAGGCACCTAGCTGCTAAATATAAAAACACAAAAATCTAAACTTTTAAAAAAAGGGTATTTATATAATAAAAAGCATGTGACAGTTTCCTTTTTGGACAGAGTAAAATGACAATTGAATATAAACAGGATCAGCTACCAAATTCTAAAATGTGACTAGCCATTGTGCTGGAGTCAAAATGGTCTCGTTATGTGGTAGTTCAGTTTGCCTATAATTAGAAATAACTAATGTAATTCTCAAGGATACCTAATGGCAGATTCATTCTCCAGCAGGCAGGAACCCAATTTAGTAAAAAAAACACAAACGCAAGCCATGGCTTGGAATCTTACATCAGTTAAATGTATACATAGTGCATTGTTCACACCTGAAACATACATAAAACAGAAAAGAGAACAAACAGAATAAACATGTCCACAAGTAGTTCACTTTACATTTTTTAATAAATTAATGTCATTCAAAATACAGTGCCAGAACATGATGCAGCTAAACATGCTAGTAGGGTTTGTCATGAAGCACCTGTGCTCATGTTAAATTGGCTGTGGTGCCCCTCTACTGCTAGTGGTTCCTGGGATTGATATTAATGCCGGAGCAGCACTAGGCATATGCTCTCTTGTGCAGAAGAGTGCCATGTAAATGTATTCCTGAACAGTTCTTTTCCCTTCCCCAGAAAAAAAAACAAAACCTATGGTATATCAATACACAATCACACTACAGTAAATGCTTGTTAAGTTAACAAAAATGATACAGACCTGGTTATTCCACACTAAAACCTTGTTTTTACAAATGTTGTTAGGGAAAGAAAAAGATATCAGCAGCAGTTTTTTGTATGAATGAACCTACACCATTGCATGACAAAAGGTGCTGGTTCTGTTTGTTTAATCCCTTGGCTGCAAGATAGCAGTTAAGGGTTTAAAAAGCTCCACAGGGACCCGTACTATGAGGGGCTGGCAAATACTTGGGATGCCCTGTTCTGCCCGTAAGGGCGTAACAAGGCCCTCTTGGAAGACCTGTATTCTAAGACAGAAAGGTACAGGTTTATTGACAACAGATACACATGTGCCTTGCACAGCCTGACTGAGCCTGCAGTCATAGATTGACCTGTGTGTTATCAAAATGAAATACTAGTTTTCCTGCAGCAGGAAAGATTGGATTTAACACAAAGTAGAATATGTTATAGATTACATGTTGAGGTGGGACTTTGGTGATAAATTACTTTTCAAAAATAAAACCTGCAGGTATACTGCGTTTTTCTCTACTACTTCCAAGTCAAGCTTGAGCTGGTAATTAGTTGAAATCACACTTTTCTTTTTTTGTTTTTTTTTAATTCACTACATAGGCATTAAAACAAACGTTAGAGATAAATGTTCTGTTTGGAGATGATATCACACAATGAAGAATCTCTACCTCAGCCTCTATGACAAGATATATGGTTGTACTGGCTTTTACAATGGATAGCATGCGGAGGTGGTAACCTGGAAGTTAATGAAAACTGGCAAGGTCTCATTTTACCAGGCATACATATATGTATGTGTAGATTGGGTTTCACTGCACATTTGTACATATAGTCCAACAGGATATCCAATTAGAAGTAGTTTTGAATTATGGAAGTTTTTTTTTTTTTTTATACTTACAATAATATAAATAGCAGATGGGTAATTTATGCGTTTGCTTTTTAAAATAAAAAAGGATAAATAACTTGGGAAAATAGAAGAAAATAAAAGAAAAGAGAAGAAAAAAAAAAATCACAGGGATACAATTATATTCTTTTGGTAAACCGGAACGCTAAGGCTGGCTGAATATACAGAGTTTTTGCTTTTCTCTTAACATTAGCAGGTCAAATATTTCATATAATGGAAGCATATCTCCCTATATAAATGCATTAAAGGCTACAAATACGTTAAGTAGGACATAAAAATAAGGTCTGAAAGATAAGCGGTGCAAACTTATTTTCCCAGCCCATTTCCTTAACAGTACAGTTCTAATGAACTATGGTTGAGGAACGGGGATCCATGCATACAGTCACTGGTATCTGCCCAACTATACAGGGGGTAACGTAACCATATCCCCATCCAGTTCAAACTCATCAGCTCCATCTGGTGAGAAAAGATGTGTGGGAGGTTTCCATGGGGACACTTCAAGGCATGAAGGGTAGAGCTTTCCTACAGTGCACCGAAACTCTTTCCCCAAATCCCAAAGGACACGCTCGGAAATTTGTTGACGCAGAAACCACTGATCAAGGTCCATGTCATACTGGTAGATCGCATACTTTGCTTTTTCATGCATATGAGTCTCTCTGATAAAAACACACAAGGAATTGGATATGACAACTGCTCTGACACAAGGATCAGAGTAGCGCTTTGCAGGTACATTAGCGGCCATATACCATTCATTTTTATGCACATCGTACACTTCAACGGTTACGGAAGACCCATCCACAGTATTGGAGGGGAGCCTAATTCCAGAGTTGCCAGTATGCAGGCCTCCGAGGTAAAATATTTTGTTTTCAAATGCAGCAGCAGAGGCAAAGCATCTACTGGTTTGCCTCATGGCCATTTCTACCCAGATACCAGACCTTGGAATGTAACAGTATGTTAAGTTGTATGCCATTACATATATGCAGTCATGGACCACTACAGCAACATTCCATTGCCATGCACATGGGAGAGGGCTCACCATAGTCCACTCATCCCTCTCACAGTCATATCTTTCTACAGTTCTTCGATTCAGTTCACCACCAACACTATCTCCTCCGATTGCATAGATGTAACCATCACACCATACCAAAGAAGGCTTTGTACGCACAGACAACATAGGGGTCTTTGGAACCCAAGTATTTTGCTGGGCATCAAACCAGTAAAAAGAATTCACAGTCCTGAAGGCAGCCTGAAGTTTACTTGGCTTGCTATGATTGCTTTTGGAGTTCTTTAGAGGGACTTGCCCTCCAGCTATAAAAATATCATTGTCAGGTGTCACCACAGTACCAATTTTATGTAGCTCGGCAGGAGGATTACAAAGCTTATATACCTTTTCTGCCTGAGGACTGTAACAGATTGAGGAGTAATAACTCGGGTTTTCTGAAGCAGCTTCAATTATTATTATCATTTCCTCTTTAGTCATGCCAAGCCTTGGTTTAAAAAACTTTGGCATGGATTTGTAGAGTCCTTGCACCACCACCGACTTGTCATTTGGTGGCAAGCCTTGAAACCACTCCCGCTGTATCACCTCTGAAAGGGCATCAATACGAAGGTGACTAAGGACGGTAGACAAATACTGAGAGCGTGACACAGTGTTGTAGTCTAGCCAGGACATTGCAGCTTCTCTGACAGTCTCTTCTTTTTCAACGTTTAAATTGTCACTACTCACAAGATCAATCAATAGCTCACTGGATAGTTGCATAAAAGCATCCTGGTGGTAGACTGTTGTAAACTTGTGCTCTACCATTCTTTTGGCGCTCTGCTTTAACTCTTCACAGCTGAACAGGTCAGCAAAACTCAGAAGACGCACACAGTTTTTGGCATTGATTTTTTTGATTAAATATTCTCTACAGAGCTGCAACACATGATCCACCTGCAATAAAAAAAAAATGGAAAATAAAAATCAGTTGTAATGATCCAACAAAAGTTCATCAAAGGTTTCTATTCAAGTGTAGAAATACAATTTTTGGATACAATTTGGATTTTAGGATGGAAAAATATTTAACATTTAGCCACTTTGATGCTAAGCCTCTACTGAGTATTATCAGTTGTCTTAGTTCAATGTGAAATTAAATTTGGCACTTTTTTGTTGTGTACAGGAAACAATATTCACACATTTCCGAAAGCTAACCCCCTCTCCACCCAAAAAATATAAAAATAAATATAGATTATCTCTCTCTTTGTTGTCTAAAAAAAAATATAACTCCTGGAGTGAAAATAAAAACGCAAAAGTGAAATGGAGTACTAAAATGCATTTCAAATAACAGCATTATTATTAGTATTAATATACTTTTTCTAGATCTCAACAAACATTTCAGAAATGCCATGAACCTAAAAACAATTTTGATTTTATGTATTATGTTGTAGGTTTTTTTGTGGTTTTGTTTTCTCACCAGAAAAGAAGAGACTTATTTCAAATGTATTCATATTTGGTGTAATAGGCAGGGGATACATTGAGTAATTATTTATAACACTACCCCAAAGTTGAGTTTCCTCAGAAATCACCAAGAGTCCTTGAAAGATAATAAAAACCTGATTTAACAAATACAAATCAATGTTGATCCCATGCAGCCATTTTGGACTGAGGACAGACAGGTGTTTGTCTTGACCCTGTGTATATTTATACATCACTATCATATCCAATCTGAGACACATTTTACTTCTTAAAATAAAGAAATGCAATTTTCCTTTGCTTTTGCATAACTAAAATTTTCCATTTTCCTTATTAATTTTTACCCTACTTCTGAATGTTCCAGTTCTATCAAATATTTCTTTAAAACTTCCCTGCATATTCAGGGCAAGGTCTTACTATTTATTTATAAAAGTAATAACTCTTTTATGCATGACATTACCTTACATGCCTTGGTAAAGGCATGCTGATATTGCACATTGTTGCCTAGTCCCTAGTCTGATCTTTAATTGTTTCTAAGTTCCTCTTATTTTACATTAGTCCTTATTCACAGCCATTTAAGATGTAAATTGCTGGTGGGCTCCATATCCCAAAAATACATGTCTTTTGTAAGGATGCATATGTATGTATTTATATTAATCTCATTTAACACTTTATTGCTCTGAAGGCTTGTTTATCAAAACAA